>NC_080070.1:60647807-60807337 GCF_949987535.1 Balaenoptera acutorostrata
AGATGAAGAAGCTAACTGAATGGCTGACTTCACTATTCCTAAAGAACTCGGCCAATCCCCACACAGGGGAATATATCAGGGCCATTTTCTCTTTAGCCGCAAGTGCCTCAGGTTGCTGCGGTCCGCAATTTCCCATCTTCCCACTTCCTCATGTTTCCTGGGGTCCCTAATACTTCCTTCCCCTCTAGTTGCCAAGGGCAAGCCAAGAGTCCCTGTAATGTTATAATGCAACACAGTTTAGCTCCTGCTTTTTCTCAGTTTCTTTCTTCCAGACTAGCCCACAAGCAGTTTTTTAACAGAAGGACAATAAGATCCAGAAACAAGTCTTCCCAAATAAAAGTGGTAAATCCTGCTACTCATTCAGAACACAGCTCCAGTGTGTTTACTTTTTTTAAAAAAGGCAATTTTATTTTCCTCATATATAAACAAAAGTCCAATTCTTTAAAATAGGCTTGGAGCTAGTTTAAGTTTGAAACCCAAGGAGTATTCCAGAGAAATGTCAGGACTTTGGATGGCCACAGAGGCTGAGCCTGGTGGAGATAGATTTTTTAATGGAAGAATGTTTAAACTTATGTCCAAGCCAGACCAAAGGAAGGACATAAGGATTTTCCCCCCAAGGTACTAGAGAGAAACAAACACCAGAATTTACAATTATGATAACTTTACTTAACAAATCTTATGGCTTAGGGGCTTCCCTGGCACAGTGGTTGAGAATCCGCCTGCCAATGCAGGGGACATGGGTTCGAGCCCTGGTCTGGGAAGATCCCACATGCTGCGGAGCAGCTAAGCCCGTGCGCCACAACTACTGAGCCTGCACTCTAGAACCTGTGAACCACAACTACTGAGCCCGCATGCCACAACTACTGAAGCCCGCACACCTAGAGCCCGTGCTCCACAACAAGAGAAGCCACCACAATGAGAAGCCTGTGCACCACAACCAAGAGTAGCCGCTACTCACCACAACTAGAGAAAGCCTGTGCACAGCAATGAAGACCCAACGCAGCCATAAATAAATAAATAAATAGATTAATTAATTAATTAATTTTTAAAAAGTCTTGCGGCTTAGAGATGTCATATTTGGTGAAATAAATAGACATTTTAGAATGAATTGAATATTTAGTCAGGTAAAAGAAAGGGTGAATAGAAGAACCACAAAACAGTATTATTAATTAAAAGTTTTGAGTTGTACACTAAGATATTAAACCTTTCACACTGGGATTAGAAAATCTAGTTATTTCCCCAAGAGTTTGCGCCCCACTCTAACTGGAGATGGAATAAACCCCCTGGTGTGGGAGGTAGAATTTGAGGGGATTTATTTCAAGTTCGAAGGCATTTGGAAAAAGCAGACCTTTGTTATTAATGCTCAAAAGCATCCAGGTGATTTCTTTTGGGGGGTGGTGGGCAATGCTGATGATTAAGTAAAGCGATTACAAATGGTAGAGGAAAGAACTACCGGTCCTACCAAATGTAAAATCAAAGCACTCTTTGGTGCCCTGAGTAGGGAATCATGTTTAAGCCAAGAAGTAAACTGCTACTCAAACCACAATGAATGTGTTGAAATTAAAGCTCTAGAGTAAACCTAAGCAGCTGCAAGCAAATCGTTAACCATATTAGAACATTTCTAAAGTCCTCAGTGAGAGGAAACTAGGGAAGAAAAAGGATCTTGAAAGTTACTCTGAAATTGGATTAGTTTCCCATTCAAGAGATACAATTGTATTCCCTTCAAAATGATTTTCCAAGTCAACAATACTTATAGAACTCTTCAGAGTACCTTGAAATGACACACTCTTTTGTACAGAGTTCTTTCAGGAAACTGATCTTTATTCTTTAAAGACCAAACTTGCATCCAGCATAGCCAGGAACTCAGGGGCGGACATCTTTGTGAATAACATTTTGCCCTGTCTTTCCTAAGAACTAGCAGAGAACTGGCTCAAGCTAAAGAGTGTGGGTTTGGGATTGGGGCATGCCATGGGCCTCAACTCCACTGTGGGCCCTTATTGCCAATTCCTGCCATTCTGAAAATGGGGTGTGCTTGGCTCCTTGCAGATAAAACCCCTTCATCTTTATAACTAGGACTTGTAGACACTTGCACAGTGGTGTCAAACAAATTCTGTGACTTTGATTGTTCCCATCCACATGTTATTTCTCAAGCCCCCACATCCTATAAAATGTCATTTGTAGAAACCTTTACCAGCACAGTTTTTGAAACCAGCTTTCCATCCTAATGCCTAAGACTCTGCCTGGATGGTGTTCTGGTATTCCGGATGGTGTGGCTGGCCAGCATCTAAGTTTTGTCCAGTATGCTGCCACACAGAACTTTTCCCTTTGCTCTACGTACTGTAGCCCCAGGTTAAGCAATGCTCCATCCCCTTGCCAGCATGAATTCTCCAGACATTGTACCCCAGGTCAGCCCAGAGCTCCTGAGCATTCCTTTTGCAGAGGAGAAAATGATTACTTTTAGCCTGGATGGAACATTTAAGAAGCCAAAGCCAGCTCTGCATCTGTCAGCCTTACACTGATCTTGTGGCCTCTTGCTTTGAATATGTGATTAATGCTTTGACTTATGCCACAGTTTTTTGACTTATGCTACCGTCTAAGTCCCCATATTATATGACTCTCAGCTACATCTAGATCAGAGTTTTTATTTTGATTACCCATCTGCTACTCAATTTTCTCTGGGACTGACTGGCAGTACTGCTTCTTCCCACCCTTCTTTCCAGTGAATCGACATGTGTCCTCGGGTAGAAGTCTCCATGTCTGAGTCACTAATGCCCACCTCCTCCTTACTCTACCATAGCCAGCCCCATGCAGCTATCTCAGCTCATGCCAAGGGCCTGTCACTGTAGTGACTACACCTCCTCCTTGTGCCCAGAGTCTCTCTGGCTCTCTCTCTGTTCTAGCCATCTCTGATTTTGCTTTTTAAAATAACAAATCCACATCCAGTAATAATAATATTATGTAAGCTATGTTGAACACTTCTGAAGTGTCAATACTGGGCTTATTATCTCTAAGTCTCATGATATCCCCAAGGTAGGTCTCATTACCCTATTTTATCAATGAGAAAAATGAGTCTTGGAGAGCATACAACCAGAAGGTGGTGAAGCTGGAATCAGGCTGGGGTCTGGGATCAAAACCAGAGCACCTCCATTTTACCAAGCTGCCTTCCTTTGAGAAGAGCAGTATATTATCTTTAATCATCACCAATATTATTAACTCTGTTTACAGGTGAATATATAGAGACTTAGGCACACCATGAGTGAGGAATCCAATATGTGAGTCAAATTTGACTCTCAAAACTTTGCTCTTTCCACTACAAGATGCTGTCTTTCATAATGGCACTTACTACCTTATGAGTTATATACTGGCTTTGTAAACACTCAGATTTCAGCCTGCAACCAGTTTAAGTGCCCCCATAATAAAGTCTCTTGTTATTGCATCTGAAACATGGCTTAGACGACCACCTTCTTCCCTTCTGTTTCTCTGCCTCCTTCTCAACTTCCCCCTCCACTTGTCCCTGGAATGATTCATTTTTCCATCTTTTCGACAGGCATAGATTGTCCCTGAAGATGCTTACAGAACTTGAAATATCAGCCAGAATGCCAGCTTTAAATTACAGTGAGGAATGGAGCTATCAAGCTCTCTGGTGACTCATGTTTGTTGATCAGTACCCTCTCTCCCTGTGGGCAAATCTATGTGGGATGTTAAATTTGTAATTGGGATATGGGTTAGCAAAATAAGAATTGGAACAAGAGAAATTAGCTGAGGTGACTGGGTGTGACAGGCTACAATGGTTCAATGCATCCATTTCTGCATTTGGAACTTTGCTGTCACTGGCCTGGGCTGGTTGAATCCTTGGACCAGGGCACTGACTCTCTTGGACGGTGCTACTGTAGAGTGTTGAAAAGTTGTTATTGTTTAAATTCTTAAATTCTTAATCTTAATTTAATTCTTTAAATTCTTAAACAATTTTTAAGAATTGTAAAACTGAGATGTTCCATAAATAAAAAAATATTTATGGAATCTGTGTAAAGTGTAAAGAACAAATATGGTGAAAATCCACTTATCCACTGTCCAGGCAAGAAATAGAACATGACCAAGAATGTTGAAGTTTCTTGTGTGTTCCTTTCTCTTCTGTGTCCCATTTCCTTTCTCAAATAATGATGACCCAGCATTTTATGTTTATAATTTGATTTCTTTTCATAATAGCATTACCTTTTCCTTGAATTTCTAAACAACAGATTGGCTTTAAATGAATGGAATCATGCAATATGTATTTTTTATCAAATTTTTAAAAAATTCATGTTGTTTTATATAGCAGAAATCCATTAAATTTATAGTCTATAGTAATTCATTGCAATAACACACAACTTATTTATCTATTCTATTGTTGATAGGCATTTGGGTTGCTCAGAGTTTGTTGAAATCATAAATAGTACTACCAGGTACATTTTAGGGTATTTCTCTTGGCACATATGTGCATGGATTTCCAGGAGTGGAATTCCTGGGTCATGGGGTATGCACATTTTCAATTTTATTAGAATATAAATTGTGTTCAAAAGTGGTTGTAGCAGCTATTGGCACTTCTATCAGCTGTATAAAATCCATCTTTTTCCCACATCCTCACAAGTGTGTAATGTTGCTAGACTTTAATTTCCATTGTGGGTGTGATATTTTATCTCACTGTACTTTGAATTTACACTTCGTCATTTCTAATAAAGTTGAGCATCTTTTCCCATGTTTATTTCCATTTATGATTATTAATCTGTGAGTTCTTGTTCAAAATGTTGCCCTTTTTTTTGAATTGTTCTCTTTCTTGTTAACTGATTTGTAAGAGAGGTTTTTTGGTTTACATTTTTAAAAAAATATATATTTTGGTGATTAATCTTTTGTAGGTTTTGTATGTCAAAAAATCATTTTTCCCAGTTTGCATATTTTCTTTTAATTATTTTTATATCTTTTGAATGAAACAATAGAATTTAAGTTTTCCTTTATGGTTTGTGTGTTTTGAGAAATCCTTCCCCATTTGGAGGTCATAGAAACACTCTCCTCTGTTGTTAGCTTTGCCTTTCTCATCTAAGACTAGTTTAATGGAACTGGTTTTTGAATACAGTGTGCGAGAGGGATAGAATTTTATTTTTCCATGTGTGGATACCCAAGTGTGCCAAGATAATTTATTGAAAAGTACATTCTTTCTCTAATAACCTGCTACAAACCTTCTGTCATATATTAAAGATCCATATACTAGTAGACCTGTTTTAAACTTTCTATTCTGTTTCATTTGACTGTTCCATAATAAGACCCTCTGTCTTAATTATCATGGCTTTATAATAATTCTAAGTACCTTTTCTTCTTCTTGGCCCTTTGCTCTTCCCTATAAATTTTAAAATCGACTTGTCAAGTACCACAAAATGCCTGTTGGGATTTTAATGGGAATACCATCAAAATCACCAACCAGTTTGAGAATAATTAGTGTTTCTATGGCATCAAGGCTTTTCATACATGTACATGATGTATATATCTATGTTTACTTAGGTTTTCTTTGTCTTTCAGTAGAGTTTTATAATTTTCTTCATAAAGTTCTAGAACAATCTTGTTATATTTATTACTAGATATTTTATAATTTTGATGTAGATATATTTTAAAATTTTCATTTATGCTTGTTGAAATTTATTTTTGCATATTGAGTTTTAAATTTTGTAACTGTGCTAAATTATCGTATTAATTTTAGTAATTTATCTGTAGTTTCTTTTGGATTTCTAACACACAGATTATATCCACAAATTAAAAATGACAGTTTCGTTTCTTTCTTTCCAATTCTCATACCTTTTATTACTCTTCTTGTCTGATTACTGCCTAAGCACTCCAGTACAATATCATACAAATAATGCTAGCAGATACCCTTGTCTTTTTCTTAAGCTCAAAGGGAATGCTTTAAATATTTCATAATTAAATACGATGCTAGCTGTAGGTTTTCTGTAGCTACCATTTGTCAGTTTAAGGATGTTCTCTTTTATTTCTAATTTATTTTCATTTAATTTGGAAAAGGATGTGGTTGTATCCATTGCTTTTTCGATTTCAATTGAGATGATTATATTATTTCTCCTCTCATCAGTTAATATGGTGATATACATTAATTTATTTCTTATGTAAAATCAAACTGCGCTCCTGGGATCAACCAACTCATGCATTATCTTAATACCCACACACATACACACATACACACACACACTTCTGGATTGTGTTATTAATATTCTGATTTTTGTATCTGTGCTCATGAGCTGCAATTTTGTTCTCATGCTTCACTGGATTTTGTATCAAAGTTATACTAACCTAATAAAGTGAGCTAGGAATAGCCCCAGTTTTCTATACACTGAGATAGTTTGTGTGAGATTGAAATTTTTTTCCTTGAATGTTTGCAGACTTATTTCTTCTTTGACTATTTACTGGAAATTGCTGGCCCCACTGACTAGACAAGGTTTTTACGTAGGAAGATTTTTAACTTCTGATTCAATTTCCTTTGTGGTTATATGACTGTTTACATTTCCTATTTCTTCCTAAGTAAATTTTGGTAAGTCATACTTTTTCTAGACGTCTATCCATTTTATCTGAGTTTTTAAATGCATCACATAGAGTAGGCTCTTAGCCTATTTAATTTTTTTTAAAATCTTTGAAGCATCATAGATTATTTTATTCCTAATATTGTTTATTAGTGTCTTTTCACCTTTTCAAAAATTTATCTTTAGATATCCTTGCCCATTTTATTTGTTATGTTAAAGAATATTGATATATTTTTTACCCTTGTATTTTTCCAGGCAATTTTTCTAGTCTCTTAGAAAATTATTTCCTCTGTCAAGCAATGGCATTCAGGATTTGATATTATACTGGACACTTGAAAAATCACTTTTTCTCTCACAAGTACTTTAAATGCTTCTTAAGTATAAATTTGGATAGAACTCCACTTGGAAAAGTAATTATGAAACCAGTTTAATTGAGGATTTAGGATATTAAATGTTCCCTTGTACAGTCTTAAGTAGGAGACAAATTGGGTGCTCATACAAACCTTTTACTTCTTTACCTCCATAAGCTTTTGCAGACAGGTCTGAACAGGTTGGTTTTCAAATCCTCTAAGCAATCCACCAGTACAAAACACAGCAACCATCAGAAAAGGACAAACAGAACCCTGGCTCCTTCAAACAGGGGGCAAAGATGAGGAGTGGGATTAGGTCTGAAGGTCAGAGAATCTATGTTTCCAAACTTATTTTACACTGCATTCCCTCACTTTCTCCCTGCTGGCTAATCAGAGCCATGTATTGGTATCCAGACAGGACCTGCACTTGTTTGCTTTGCTTCAATCCTCTCCTCTACCTTTTCTCATATCTCTTTTGCCCAAAACATATCTATCCTAAAAATATATGATGTTCGCCTGTTAGGGTTTCTGCCTAGTCTATGCCCCTCCTTCTTTGAGTTCCTTTCATCCTCTGACCACAGCAGTGACTCCTGCCGCTTTGCTTGTTGTACATGATGCTTCTACTCTTACCATTGCTAATACGACCAGAACTGACACCTGACCAAAGTTGAGACACTCAGATACCCTCTTCTGGAGTTTGGAACTGGGATTCAGAAGTCTTAGTGAGTCTCCAATGGTCCGCCTTGGACCTGGGTGGTGTAGGCTTTACGGTTGAGGATGTCTTTCTGTAGCAACCATGCTCAGAAGTAGAGAAGCCATTCCATAAATAGAAATGAAGATAGATGCACAGAGAAAAGCAAAGATTGTAGACCTTATTGACTGATGGGCTACTTACAGTAACCTCTGTTCTATTTGGCACCAGATTCTTGCTTCCAGTTTCTCATTAGGCTCAGCTGTACTTTCCACACTTAAGTTCTAAGAACTGCCCTTGTATCCTTGTACACTAAAAGCCCCACACCCCCCCCCTTTTTTTTTTACTTTGTCAAGTCAGGCAAGATTCTGTTTCTTGCAACCAAAAGAAATTTAACAAAAACATCTCCTCCATGAAGCCATTCTTTATTCCTCTTATTGAAAGAAAAATCTTTCTATAAATGACTACTCAATTTTATTCCTCCACTCACTTACAAAATAGCCTATTTATAAAAAGCACTCCTATACTGCTACTTTCTATTTTTCAATTGTAGACTTACATACTGACTTTCTGATAAGGAAGATGAGGACTTGCTTCTGTTCTTGGCCTCACTTCTTTTTCTTTCTTTTTTTTTTTTTTTAACATCTTTATTGGAGTATAATTGCTTTACAATGGTGTGTTAGTTTCTGCTTTATAACAAAGTGCATCAGTTATACATATGTTCCCATATCTCGTCCCTCTTGCGTCTCCCTCCCTCCCACCCTCCCTATCCCACCCCTCTAGGTGGTCACAAAGCACCGAGCTGATCTCCCTGTGCTGTGCGGCTGCTTCCCACTAGCTATTTTACATTTGGTAGTGTATATATGTCCATGCCACTCTCTCACTTTGTCACTGCTTACCCTTCCCCCTCCCCATATCCTCAAGTCCATTCTCTAGTAGGTCTGTGTCTTTATTCCCGTCTTGCCCCTAGGTTCTTCATGACCTTTTTTTTTTTTCTTAGATTCCATATACATGTGTTAGCATACGGTATTTGTTTTTCTCTTTCTGACTTACTTCACTCTGTATGACAGACTCTAGGTCCATCCACCTCACTACAAATAACTCAATTTCGTTTCTTTTTATGGCTGAGTAATATTCCATTGTATATATGTGCCACATCTTCTTTATCCATTCATCTTTTGATGGACACTTAGGTTGCTTCCATGTCCTGGCTATTGTAAATAGAGCTGCAATGAACATTTTGGTACATGACTCTTTTTGAATTATGGTTTTCTCAGGGTATATGGCCAGTAGTGGGATTGCTGGGTCATATGGTAGTTCTATTTTTAGTTTTTTAAGGAACCTCCATACTGTTCTCCATAGTGGCTGTATCAATTTACATTCCCACCAACAGTGCAAGAGTGTTCCCTTCTCTCCACACCCTCGCCAGCATTTATTGTTTCTAGATTTTTTGATGATGGCCATTCTGACTGGTGTAAGATGATATCTCATTGTAGTTTTGATTTGCATTTCTCTAATGACTAATGATGTTGAGCATTCTTTCATATGTTTGTTGGCAATCTGTGTATCTTCTTTGGAGAAATGTCTATTTAGGTCTCCTGCCCATTTTTGGATTAGGTTCTTTGTTTTTTTGGTATTGAGCTGCATGAGCTGCTTGTAAATCTTGGAGATTAATCCTTTGTCAGTTGCTCCATTTGCAAATATTTTCTCCCATTCTGAGGGTTGTCTTTTGGTCTTGTTTATGGTTTACCTTGCTGTGCAAAAACTTTTAAGTTTCATTAGGTCCCATTTGTTTATTTTTGTCTTTATTTCCATTTTTCTAGGAGGTGGGTCAAAAAGGATCTTGCTGTGATTTATGTCATAGAGTGTTCTGCCTATGTTTTCCTCTAAGAGTTTGATAGTGTCTGGCCTTACATTTAGATCTTTAATCCATTTTGAGTTTATTTTTGTGAATGGTGTTAGAAAGGGATCTAATTTCATTCTTTTACATGTAGCTGTCTAGTTTTCCCAGCACCACTTATTGAAGAGGCTGTCTTTTCTCCATTGTATATTCTTGCCTCCTTTATCAAAAATAAGGTGTCCATATATGCGTGGGTTTATCTTTGGGCTTTCTAACCTGTTCCATTGATCTATATTTCTGTTTTTGTGCCAGTACCATACTGTCTTGATTACTGTAGCAGTGTAGTATAGTCTGAAGTCTGGGAGCCTGATTCCTCCAGCTCCATTTTTCATTCTCAAGATTGCTTTGGCTATTCGGGGTCTTTTGTGTTTCCATGCGAATTGTGAAATTTTTTGTTCTAGTTCTGTGAAAAATGCCATTGGTAGTTTGATAGGGATTGCATTGAATATGTAGATTGCATTGGGTAGGATAGTCATTTTCACAATGTTGATTCTTCCAATCCAAGAACATGGTATATCTCTCCATCTGTTTGTATCATCTTTAATTTCTTTCATCAGTGTCTTATAATTTTCTGCCTACAGGTCTTTTGTCTCCTTAGGTAGGTTTATTCCTAGGTATTTTATTCTTTTTGTTGCAATGGTAAATGGGAGTCTTTCCTTAATTTCTCTTTCAGATTTTTCATCATTAGTGTGTAGGAATGCAAGAGATTTCTGTGCATTAATTTTGTATCCTGCTACTTTACCAAATTCATTGATTAGCTTTAGTAGTCTTCTGGTAGCATCTTTAGGATTATCTATCTATAGTGTCATGTCATCTGCAAACAGTGACAGCTTTACTTCTTCTTTTCCAATTTGAATTCCTTTTATTTCTTTTTCTTCTCTGATTGCTGTGGCTAAAACTTCCAAAACTGTGTTGAATAATAGTGGTGAGAGTGGACAACCTTGTCTTGTTCCTGATCTTAGAGGAAATGGGTTCAGTGTTTCACCATTGAAAACGATGTTGGCTGTGGGTTTGTCATATATGGCTTTTATTATGTTGAGGTAAGTTCCCTCTATGCCTACTTTCTGGAGGGTTTTGATCACAAATGGGTGTTGAATTTTGTCAAAAGCTTTCTCTGCATCTATTGAGATGATCATATGGTTTTTATCCTTCAGTTAATATGGTTTATCCCATTGATTGATTTGCATATAATGAAGAATCGTTGCATTCCTGGGATAAACCCCACTTGATCATGGTGTATGATCCTTTTAATGTGCTGTTGGATTCTGTTTGCTAGTATTTTGTTGAGGATTTTTGCATCTATGTTCATCAGTGATATAGGCCTGTAGCTTTCTTTTTTTTGTGACATCTTTGTCTGGTTTTGGTATCAGGGTGATGGTGGCCTCGTAGAATGACTTTGGGAGTGTTCCTCCCTCTGCTATATTTTGGAAAAGTTTGGGAAGGGTGGGTGTTAGCTCTTCTTTAAATGTTTGATAGAATTCTCCTGTGAAGCCATCTGGTTCTGGGCTTTTGTTTGCTGGAAGATTTTTAATCACAGTCTCAATTTCAGTGCTTGTGATTTGTCTGTTTATATTTTCTATTTCTTCCTGGTTCAGTCTTGGAAGGTTGTGCTTTTCTAAGAATTTGTCCATTTCTTCCAGGTTGTCCATTTTACTGGCATAAAGTTGCTCGTAGTAATGTCTCCTCATCCTTTGTATTTCTGCAGTGTCAGTTGTTACTTCTCCTGTTTCATTTCTAATTCTATAGATTTGAGTCTTCTCCCTTTTTTTCTTGAGTCTGGCTAATGGTTTATCAATTTTGTTTATCTTCTCAAAGAACCAGCTTTTAGTTTTATTGATCTTTGCTATTGTTTCCTTAATTTCTTTTTCATTTATTTCTGATCTGATCTTTATGATTTCTTTCCTTCTGCTAACTTTGGGGTTTTTTTGTTCTCTCTCAAATTGCTTTAGATGTAAGGTTAGGTTGTTTATTTGAGATTTTTCGTGTTTCTTGAGGTAGGATTGTATTGCTGTAAACTTCCCTCTTAGAACTGCTTTTGCTGCAACCCATAGGTTTTGGGTCATCGTGTTTTCATTGTCATTTGTCTCTAGGTATTTTTTGACTTCCTCTCCGATTTCTTCAGTGATCTCTTGGTTATTTAGTAGTGTATTGTTTAGCCTTCATGTGTTTGTATTTTTACAGCTTTTTTTCCTGTAATTGATATCTAGTCTCATAGAGTTGTGTTTGGAAAAGATATTTGATATGATTTCAGTTTTTTAAAATTTACCAAGCCTTGATTTGTAACCCAAGATATGATCTATCCTGAAGAATATTCCATGAGCACTTGACAAGAAAGTGTATTCTGTTGTTTTTGGATGGAATGTCCTAGAAATATCAGTTAAGTCCATATTGTTTAATGTCTCATTTAAAGCTTGTGTTTCCTTATGTTTTTTCATTTTGGATGATCTGTCCATTGGTGGAAGTGGGGTGTTAAAGTCCCCTACTATGATTGTGTTACTGTCGATTTCCCCTTTATGGCTGTTAGCATTTGCCTTATTATTGAGGTGCTCTTATGTTGGGTGCATAAATATTTACAATTGTTATATCTTCTTCTTGGATTGATCCCTTGATCATTATGTAGTGTCCTTCTCTGCGTCTTGTAATAGTCTTTATTTTAAAGTCTATTTTGTGTGATATGAGAATTGCTACTCCAGCTTTCTTTTGATTTCCATTTGCATGGAATATCTTTTTCCATCCTCTCACTTTCAGTCTGTATGTGTCCCTAGGTCTGAAGAGGGTCTCTTGTAGACAGCATATATATGGGTCTTGTTTTTGTATCCATTCATCCAGTCTGTGTCTTTTGGTTGGAGCATTTAATCCATTTACATTTAAGGTGGTTATTGATATCTATGTTCCTATTACCATTTTCTTAATTGTTTTGGGTTTCTTATTGTATGTCTTTTCTTTCTCATGTGTTTCCTGCCTATTGAAGTTTCTTTAGGATTTGTTGTAAAGCTGGTTTGGTGGTGCTGAATTCTCTTAGCTTTGCTTGTCTGTAAAGGTTTTAATTTCTCCATTGAATCTGAATGAGATCCTTGCTGGGTAGAGTAATCTTGGTTGTAGGTTTTTCCCTTTCATCACTTTAAATATGTCCTGCCACTCCCTTCTGGCTTCCAGGTTTTCTGCTGAAAGATCAGCTGTTAACCTTATGGGGATTCCCTTGTGTGTTATTTGTTGTTTTTCCCTTGCTGCTTTTAATATTTTTTCTTTGTATTTAATTTTTGCCAATTTGATTACTATGTGTCTTGGCGTTTTTCTCCTTGGATTCATCCTGTATGGGACTCTCTGTGCTTCCTGGACTTGATGGACTATTTGCTTTCCCTATATTAGGGAAGTTTTCAACTATAATCTCTTCAAATAGTTTCTCAGTCCCTTTCTTTTTCTCTTCTTCTGGGACCCCTATATTTCGAATGTTGCTGCATTTAATGTTGTCCCAGAGGTCTCTGAGACTGTCCTCAATTCTTTTCATTCTTTTTTCTTTATTCTGCTCTGCAGTAGTTATTTCCACTATTTTATCTTCCCTGTCACTTATCCATTTTTCTGCCTCAGTTATTCTGCTATTATTTCCTTCTAGAGAATTTTTAATTTCATTTATTGTGTTGTTCATCATTGTTTGTTTGCTCTTTAGTTCTTCTACTCCTTGTTAAACGTTTCTTGTATTTTCTCCATTCCGTTTCCAAGATTTTGGATCATCTTTTTTTTTTTTTAACTTTTTAATTGTATTTTATTTACTTTTTTATACAGTAGGTTCTTATTAGTAATCAATTTTATACACATCAGTGTATACATGTCAATCCCAAACGCCCAATTCATCACACCACCATCCCCACCCTCCCGCGGCTTTCTGCCCTTTGTATACATACGTTTGTTCTCTGCATCTGTGTCTCAACTTCTGCCCTTCAAACCGGTTCATCTGTACCATTTTTCTAGGTTCCACATACATGCATTAATAGATGATATTTGTTTTTCTCTTTCTGACTTACTTCACTCTGTATGACAGGCTCTAGATCCATCCACTTCTCTACAAATGACCCAATTTCGTCCCTTGTTATGGCTGAGTAATATTTCATTGTATATATGTACCACATCTTCTTTATCCGTTCGTCTGTCGATGGGCATTTAGGTTGCTTCCATGACCTGCCTATTGTAAATAGTGCTGAAATGAACACTGGACTGCATATATCTTTTTGAATTATGGTTTTCTCTGGGTATATGCCTAGTACTGGGACTGCTGGGTCATATGGTAGTTCTATAAGGAACCTCCATACTGTTCTCCATAGTGGCTGTATCAATTTACATTCCCACCAGCAACAGTGCAAGAGTGTTCCCTCTTCTCCACACCCTCTCCAGCATTTGTTGTGTGTAGGTTTTCTGATGATGACCATTCTAAACAGTGTGAGGTGATACCTCACTGTAGTTTTTTTTTTTTTTTTTTTAAAGATTTATTTATTTTATTGATTGATTGATTGATTGCTATGTTGGGTCTTCGTTTCTGTGCTAGGGCTTTCTCTAGTTGCGGCTAGCAGGGGCCACTCTTCATCGCGGTGCGCGGGCCTCTCACTATCGCGGCCTCTCTTGTTGTGGAGCACAGGCTCCAGACGCGCAGGCTCAGTAGTTGTGGCTCATGGGCCTAGTTGCTCCGCGGCATGTGGGATCTTCCCAAACCAGGGCTCGAACCCGTGTCCCCTGCATTAGCAGGCAGATTCTCAACCACTGCGCCACCAGGGAAGCCCTCTCACTGTAGTTTTGATTTGCATTTCTCTAATAATTAGTGACGTTGAGCATCTTTTCATGTGTTTGTTGGCCATCTGTATGTCTTCTTTGGAGAAATGTCTACTTAGGTCTTCTGCCCATTTTTTTGATTGGGTTGTTTGTTTTTTTAATATTGAGCTGCGTGAGATGTTTATATATTTTGGATATTAGTCCTTTGTCCATTGATTCGTTTGCAAATAGTTTCTCCCATTCTGAGGGTTGTCTTTTTGTCTTGTTTATAATTTCCTTTACAGTGCAAAAGCTTTTAAGTTTCATTAGGTCCCATTTGTTTGTTTTTGCTTCCATTTTCATTACTCTAGGAGGCGGGTCAAAAAAGATCTTGCTGTGATTTATGTCAAAGAGTGTTCTTCCTATGTTTTCCTCTAAGAGTTTTATAATGTCTGGTCTTACATTTAGGTATCTAATCCATTTTGAGTTTGTTTTTGTGTTTGGTGTTAGGAAGTGTTCTAATTTCATTCTTTTACATGTAGCTGTCCAGTTTTCCCAGCACCACTTATTGAAGAGACTGTTTTTTCTCCATTGTATATCCTTGCCTCCTTTGTTATAGATTAGTTGACCATAGGTGCGTGGGTTTATGTCTGGGCTTTCTATCTTGTTCCATTGATCTATATTTCTGTTTTTGTGCCAGTACCATATTGTCTTGATTACTGTAGCTTTGTAGTATAGTCTGAAGTCAGGGAGTCTGATTCCTCCAGCTCCGTTTTTTTTCCCTCAAGACTGCTTTGGCTATTCGGGGTCTTTTGTGTCTCCATACAAATTTTAAGAATTTTTGTTCTAGTTCGTAAAAAATGCCATTGGTAATTTGATAGGGATTGCATTGAATCTGTAGATTGCTTTGGGTAGTATAGTCATTTTCACAATATTGATTCTTCCAATCCAAGAACATGGTATGTCTCTCCATCTGTTGGTATCATCTTTAATTTCTTTCATCAGTGTCTTATAGTTTTCTGCATACAGGTCTTTTGTCTCCTTAGGTAAGTTTATTCCTAGGTATTTTATTCTTTTTGTTGCAATGGTAAATGGGAGTGTTTCCTTAATTTCTCTTTCAGATTTTTGATCATTACTGTATACAAATGCAAGAGATTTCTGTGCATTAATTTTGTATCCTGCAACTTTACCAAATTCATTGATTAGCTCTAGTAGTTTTCTGGTGGCATTTTTAGGGTTCTCTATGTATAGTATCATGTCATCTGCAAACAGTGACAGTTTAACTTCTTCTTTTCCAATTTGTATTTCTTTTTCTTCTCTGATTGCCATGGCTAGGACTTCCAAATCTATGTTGAATAATAATGGTGAGAGTGGACATCCTTGTCTTGTTCCCGATCTTAGGGGAAATGCTTTCAGTTTTTCACGATTTAGAATGATGTTTGCTGTGGGTTTGTCATATATGGCCTTTATTATGTTGAGGTAGGTTCCCTCTATGCCCACTTTCTGAAGAGTTTTTATCATAAATGGGTGTTGAATTTTTTCAAAAGCTTTTTCTGCATCTATTGAGATGATCATATGGTTTTTATTCTTCAATTTGTTAATATGGTGTATCACATGGATTGATTTGCATATATTGAAGAATCCTTTCATCCCTGGGATAAATCCCACTTGATCGTGGTGTATGATCCTTTTAATGTGTTGTTGGATTCTCTTTGCTAGTATTTTGTTGAGGATTTTTGCATCTATATTCATCATTGATATTGGTCTGTAATTTTCTTTTTTTGTAGTATCTTTGTCTGGCTTTGGTATCAGGGTGATGGTGGCCTCATAGAATGAGTTTGGGAGTGTTCCTTCCTCTGCAATTTTTTGGAAGAGTTTGAGAAGGATGGGTGTTAGCTCTTCTCTAAATGTTTGATAGAATTCATCTGTGAAGCCTTCTGGTTCTAGACTTTTGTTTGTTGGAAGATTTTTTTTTTTTTTTTTTTTTTAATAATGACTCTTAGGTGCTGCCTTTGGGTTAGGTTTTTTTTTTTTTTAAAGGAATCTTACTTTGTGTGGTCAAAGCTGGCTAAGATTGGACAGATTTATTTATAAGGTTTATTTATTTATTTATTTATTTATTTTGGCTGTGTTGGGTCTTCGTTTCTGTGCGAGGGCTTTCTCTAGTTGTGGCAAGAGGGGGCCACTCTTCATCGCGGTGCGCGGGCCTCTCACTATCGCGGCCTTTCTTGTTGCGGAGCACAGGCTCCAGACGCGCAGGCTCAGCAGTTGTGGCTCACGGGCCTAGTTGCTCCGCGGCATGTGGGATCTTCCCAGACCAGGTCTTGAACCCGTGTCCTCTGCATTAGCAGGCAGATTCTCAACCACTGCGCCACCAGGGAAGCCCTGTTGGAAGATTTTTAATCACAGTTTCAATTTCATTAATTGTGATTGGTCTGTTCATGTTTTCTATTTCTTCCTTGCTCTGTGTTGGAAGGTTATACCTTTCTAAGAATTTGTCCATTTTATTGGCATAGAGTTGCTTATAATAATCTCTTACGATGCTTTGTATTTCTGCTGTGTCTGTTGTAACTTCTCCCTTTTCATTTCTAATTTTTTTGATTTGAGTTCTCTCCCTCTTTTTCTTGATGAGTCTGGCTAAAGGTTTATCCATTTTGTTTATCTTCTCAAAGAACCAGCTTTCAGTTTTATTGATCTTTGATATTGTTTTCTTTGTTTCTATTTCATTTATTTCTGCTCTGATCTTTACGACTTTTTTCCTTCTGCTAACTTTAGGTTTTATTTGTTCTTCTTTCTCTAGTTCCTTTGGGTGCAGGGTTAGATTTTTTATTTGAGATTTTTCTTGTTTCTTGAGGTAGGATTGTATTGCTATAAACTTCCCTCTTCGAACTGCTTTTGCTGCATCCCATAGGTTTTGGATCATCGTGTTTTCATTGTCATTTGTCTCTAGGTATTTTTTGATTTCCTCTGATTTCTTTAGTGATCTCTTGGTTATTTAGTAACGTATTGTTTAGCCTCCATGTGGTTTTGTTTTTTACGTTTTTTCCCCCTGTGATTCATTTCTAATCTCATAGCATTGTGGTCAGAAAAGATGCTTGATATGATTTCAATTTTCTTAAATTTACGGAGGCTTGATTTGTGACCCAAGATGTGATCTATCCTGGAGAATGTTCCATGTGCACTTGAGAAGAAAGTGTAATCTGCTGTTTTTGGATGGAATGTCCTATAAATATCAATTAAATCTATCTGGTCTATTGTGTCATTTAAAGCTTCTGTTTCCTTATTTATTTTCATTTTCGATGATCTGTCCATTGGTGTAAGTGAGGTGTTAACGTCCCCCGCTATTATTGTGTTACTGTCGATTTCCTCTTTTATAGCTGTTAGCAGTTGCCTTATGTATTGAGGTGCTCCTATGTTGGGTGCATATATATTTATAATTGTTATATCTTCTTCTTGGATTGATCCCTTGATCATTATGTAGTGTCCTTCCTTGTTTCTTGTATCATTCTTTATTTTAAAGTCTATTTTATCTGATATGAGTATAGCTACTCCAGCTTTCTTTTGATTTCCATTTGTATGGAATATCTTTTTCCATCCCCTCACTTTCAGTCTGTATGTGTCCCTAGGTCTGAAGTGGGTCTCTTGTAGACAGCATATATATGGGTCTTGTGTTTCTATCCATTCAGCGAGCCTCTGTCTTTTGGTTGGAACATTTTATCCATTCACATTTAAGGTAATTATTGATATGTATGTTCCTATGACCATTTTCTTAATTGTTTTGGGTTTGTTTTTGTAGGTCCTTTTCTTCTCTTGTGTTTCCCATTTAGAGAAGTTCCTTTAGCATTTGTTGTAGAGCTGGTTAGGTGGTGTTGAATTCTCTTAGCTTTTGCTTGTCTGTAAAGCTTTTGATTTCTCCATCAAATCTGAATGAGATCCTTGCTGGGTAGAGTAATCTTGGTTGTACTTTCTTCCCTTTTATCACTTTAAATATATTGTGCCATTCCCTTCTGGCTTGTAGAGTTTCTGCTGAGAAATCAGCTGTTAACCTTATGGGAGTTCCCTTGTATGTTGTAATTTTTCCCTTGTTGCTTTTAATAATTTTTCTTTGTCTTTAATTTTTGTCAGTTTGATTACTACATGGCTCAGCATGTTTCTTCTTGGGTTTATTCTGCCTGGGACTCTCTACACTTCCTTGACTTTGTTGGCTATTTGCTTTCCCATGTTAGGGAAGTTTTCAACTAGCATCTCTTCAAATATTTTCTCGGGTCCTTTCTCTCTCTATTCTCCTTCTTGGACCCCTATAATGCAAATGTTGGTGTATTTAATGTTGTCCCAGAAGTCTCTTAGGCTGTCTTCATTTCTTTTCATTCTTTTTTCTTTATTCTGTTTTGCGGCAGTGAATTCCACCATTCTGTCTTCTATGTCACTTATCCGTTCCTCTGCCTCATTTATTCTGCTATTGATTCCTTCTAGTATATTTTTCATTTCAGTTATTGTATTGTTCATCACTGTTTGTTTGTTCTTTAATTCTTCTAGGTGTTTGTTCTTTAATTCTTCTAGGTCTTTGTTAAACATTTCTTGCATCTTCTTGATCTTTGCCTCCATTCATTTTCCGAGGTCCTGGATCATCTTCGCTATCATTGTTCTGAATTCTTTTTCTGGAAAGTTGCCTATCTGCACTTCATTTAGTTGTTTTTCTGGGGTTTTATCTTGTTCCTTCATCTGGTACATAGCCCTCTGCCTTTTCATCTTGTGTATCTTTCTTTGAATGTGGTTTTCATTCCACAGGCTGCAGGACTGTAGTTCTTCTTGCTTCTACTGTCTGCCCTCTGGTGGATGAGGCTCTCTACGAGGCCTGTGCAAGCTTGCTGATGGGAAGGACTGGTGGTGGGTAGAGCTGGGTGTTGCTCTGGCGGACAGAGCTCAGTAAAACTTTCATCTGCTTGTCTGCTGTTGTGTGGGGCTGAGTTCCCTCCCTGTTGGTTGTTTGGCCTGAGGCAACCCAACACTGCAGCCTACAGGCTTTTTGGTGGGGCTAATGGTGGACTCTGGGAGAGCTCAGGCCAAGGAGTACTTCCCAGAACTTCTGCTGCCAGTGTCCTTGTCCCTGTGGTGAGCCACAGTCACCCCTGCCTCTGCAGGAGACCCTCCAACACTAGCTGGTAGGTCTGGTTCAGTCTCTTATGGGGTCACTGCTCCTTCCCCGGGTCCTGATGCACACACTACTTTGTGTGTGCCCTCCAAGAGTAGAGTCTCTGTTTCTCCCAGTGCTGTTGAAGTCTTGCAATCAAATCCCACTAGCCTTCAAAGTCTGATTCTCTGGGAATTCCTCCTTCTGTTGCCAGACCCCCAGGTTGGGAAGCCTGACGTGGGGCTCAGAACCTTCACTCCAGTGGGTGGACTTCTGTGGTATAAGTGTTCTCCAGTTTGTGAGTCACCCACCCAGCAGTTACGGGATTCAATTTTATTGTGATTGCGCCCCTCCTACCATCTCATTGTGGCTTCTCCTTTGTGTTTGGATGTGGGGTATCGTTTTTGGTGAGTTCCAGTGTCTTCATGTCGATGGTTGTTCAGCGGTTAGTTGTGGTGCCGGTGCTCTCGCAGGAGGGAGTGAGCGCACGTCCTTCTACTCCACCACCTTGAACCAATATCCTCTTCTGCCTCTATTTTAAATTAATTTATTTCACCACCACAACAAAGAGGCCCTTTTTTTGTCTACATTACTAAATTTCTGTAAATGTGTGTTATGGAGCTGTTATCTTCTGTCTGACCTATAATATTGCAGCATGTGGAACAAGAGTTATTAACCTACTTTGTACTATGGACCCTTTGGCAGTATGAGACAGGCTCCTAAATCAGGAACATATATTTAAAAACATAGAGTAAGATACCTAGGATTACAAAGAAAGCCAACTACATTAAAATACTGCTATTAAAATATTAAAAACTACATTTGTAGTGTAGTAATGTATGTATTTTTTAAATAAATATTTTAAATAGCAAGCTCTTGTGACAGTTCTAATAACTTCTGTGGTTTTGAGGTAGAAAAGAATGCAAACAATATTTTAAGATACCTGCCAAAAGTTAATATAATATGAAAATAACTATGATTTCTACTGGTGAAAAAGAAATAGATTTGTTACCTACCTTCAAAATTGATGAAAATGCTAAATTTCAGTTAGAAGTTAATGAAAAGAATAATATAGCTTTTTTCCCATCCAAGTTCACGGACCCCTGAATTACATCCATAGACCCCTGAAGAAGAAAGAGAAATAGGAAGAGAAATTTATTTTGTTACAAATAAGATTCAAGAAAATCTTAACTCATCACTACATTGCTCTGTGTATGTGTGTGTGTGTTTTAGATTGAACTTTGATATTTAGTTCATACTCACAAAGTGGTTTGCACAGCCATAGGAAATACTCAGGCTGCTTTGCTTGATCTCTCTGAAACTGAGATTCTGGGAAAGACATAGTACATATTAATATCCACTAAGATGTTTGGTTTTCTCAACTAATTTGTTATGCCATTTTTGTCAACTAACTAGTTACGTCACCCAGTTAAAAATTCAACATCAGCAGTTAAAAGAGATGACTGCAAACCCAGGAAATGATCTCTAAACGTATCTTATATTATTGGTTGAAACACACTTTTCAAATCTGCCAATTTCTTACCTCTTTCCTTTTTTAATGCAAACAACTTCTGCACTAAATAAATATTTATTCATTAACTAGTGCAACACCTAGTGCTGCCTGAGGATTTCATAGTCCAAATTCAAGTTTAAAGTCAAGGTGGCCTTGACTGAGGTAAAGAAAAATGTAATGACGAGGAGGAGCTAGTAGACAAGAAACAAAATAAACAAAAATAAGTTCAAACCTTTTCCCAGTGGCCTTTATGAGCAATACTCAAAAGACACAGAAAATGCTGAAATTTGGAATAGATCATGTTTTCCAGACAAAACCTTAGTTCAAATTGTAATATGCTTACAAACAAGCTGATTAACTGAAGAAATATAATTTTGTTGTATGAGGTCCCTCTGAATTACGTGTTTTATTGAGAATATTTTGAAGGATATCTCTGTAGGGTCAGGATTAGAAGCTGCAAGTGACATTAAGAGGTAAATAAAATTTTGCTTTGTTTTGCTTTTGTTGCCCTTCCTCCCTATGTGCATAAATACAAAATTAATCAATAAAGTACTTTTGAGAATGTGACTTAACAAGAGCATTGGGTAGGATTTCATGGCTAAACATATCAACCTCTCCAGTTTGTCCTTTGACCTTTATAATTTCATTCCTTTGGATCCTGAAGTATTTTTAAAAACATTACCATTTTTCAGATTTTTAAGTGTCTCTGGGAAGCATAAGTCTGAACACCTATTGTTAGTTATCATATAACTAGTAGAGGGTTAATTGATAGATAACTGACAGATTCTAGGATCCTGAGATAGCAAAGAAGTATCTGATAGGAAAGATACAGGGTGTGTATTCAGATGACTTGGACCAAATTCTTGGCTGCACTACTTTCTCTGAGCATTGGTTTACAAGTCTTTGAAAAGGTATTGATTATAAAGTCTGCCCTTCATATGTCATAAGGATATTATATAAAACTGCACTGAAATTAATAAATGCTACTTACTCTTTAGTGCTTTGTGTGGGTCAAAGAGACAGGAAGGCAAATAAACGGTGAGTGAAAAACAATATTAATTTTTGATGATTTTGCCCAAGAAGGTTCGGCAGGGCCCATTTTGGGGCTCAAAAGTACAAGAGAAATTTAAAATACAGTTTCTATAGGAAGTTTACACCTGGAATGTATCATCTTTATTTTATCCATCCATCTAAGCAAATTTCAGCAAATATTACCAAGCACCTATCCCATGCCAGGTGTCTAAAGAGCAGAGACTCATAAAAAAAACTGTCATACACCTACCCCTCTAGTCTAGTTGTAGAAGTCCCAGAGTTATGGATTTTATTATCTTCATTCATCGACTTTTCCTCCATTCAACACTTTCAAACCACTGTTTCCCAAAATGTTCAGGCCCTGAATGAAGAGATCCTTCTCTGTCAAAAAACCTAAGGTTCCCTCAAGCCATGGAAGAGGTAATTTTTGTGAAAGAACCTAGAAAATTATCTGACCAATTGTAAATTCTTAACACATGCATGCAAGTATTTATCATTTATTTATTTGGTGGGAGCGGCATGGAAAGTAGCATGAGTATCTGATATCTGGAGGGATATATGGCAAAGTGGTAGTAGGTATCCAGATTGAGAAATCATTAAAAACAAGCAATTGATCATTTTTTTAAAAAATTTATTTATTTATTTTTTATATTCATTTTTGGCTGTGTTGGGTCTTCGTTTCTGTGCGAGGGCTTTCTCTAGTTGTGGCAAGTGGGGGCCACTCTTCATTGCGGTGTGCGGGCCTCTCACCATCACGGCCTCTCTTGTTGCGGAGCACAGGCTCCAGACGCGCAGGCTCAGTAGTTGTGGCTCACGGGCCCAGTTGCTCCGCGGCATGTGGGATCCTCCCAGACCAGGGCTCGAACCCGTGTCCCCTGCACTGGCAGGTTCTCAACCACTGCGCCACCAGGGAAGCCCCGCAATTGATCATTTTTATTTCAATGTCTCTTAAGGTGCCTACACAAAGGTTACAATAAAATTATCAAAATTAAATTAATTTTAATTACAGGAAAAATATCCAGTCCATACCACACATTGATCTTAGATGACTCTTCAAAACCAAATGTGTGAGCACAATGCATTACAATGTTATGCAGTTTGAAGAACACTATTTTAGCATTTTCTTCTTTGTCTGTCCTTTCACTTCTCATTACCTTCACTTAGTCACAAACTCCATTTGAAAAGGTGACACAAAATGTTAATAAAGCAACATAATCAGTGGAATATTTTTTGTCTGCCTTTTGCATAATCAGAAATATTAGAAAGAGAACTACAGTAGGAATCAGGCAATTTCTGTGAGCTTGAGCAAGTCACTTAACCCCTCTAAATATCTGTAAAAATGACAGTACGTTTAACTTGCTTACCTACCCCATGAGGTTGTTGTGAAAATCAAATAAAATTATTCACAAGAAGGCTCTTTTTTTTTATCAAAAAGTGCCATACAGGTGTTGGATATTATTTTATTGTTAGTTTGATTGGTATCGTCTGTGCTCAGTCTGATATTTTGTTCAATGTGTATCTTCGTCATTGTACCCCTTTTAACAGCTGCTCCATGGAACAGAAGTAGATCTCCTTTTATTGATCGTTATATCTAACTGTCTAGTGGAAATGTAGTGCCATGTATGCTGGGGCCACCTCCGTCATGCCTGGGACAGAGTGGTGTAACCTTGTTATAAAGAGTGTCACTGTTCACAGATTACCTGAGGATCCAGCCCTGTCTTCTGTCTGCAGGATGATGTATAGCGCCTGCTATGATGGGAGATTATAATGCTGCAATCAGAGAACAGAGCTCCCACTTGCATTACAGAATAGGCCATACATAATTCTGTTCACAGTATGTACCATCTTCCCTTAATGGTCTGAATAATGTAGTAGCCGAACAACAGAAGAAAGTAATTTGGGAAATAAAACTAACCTGTTAGTAAGTGATGCATAACACTGATAATTTCCAAACTATTCTTTGTTCTCATTACATTTTTATCTTTCTAGGAGAGAAATTAACAGCAGTAATACCTTATGTATGCAAGCTATATTGCACCCTATAAAGAGTTTTTTATGAAATATACTTTAATCCCTAACACCTCTTAATAAAGTGGGAAGAGCATAGTCTCATTTTAATCTTATAGAAAGGGAGATCAGTTTAAAAAATAGGTTAAAAACCTTGCTCAAGATTATATACCTCATTAGTAGTAATGGTGAATCAAACTCAGGCCTTTGATTCTGTGTTTCTGTTTTTATACTTCCCCAGCCGACGTGCTCTAAAAGTTTATACAACACTGTGAACATTCTGGATGGTCATTAACTACACATCAGAGAGTTCTGATTTGAAATAGCCTTTCTCCACCAATGGTACAATCCTGAGCAAATTAAAAGCAAAGTAAACACAATATCACACAAAATAAAAACATCACCATAATTATTTTTAAAAATATTCTGTCAAAAGGTAAAATTCCTGATTTTCTAGTTGGATATATATCAGTTCATTGAGTAAAGTATCAAAGTTATCATCTGTTTCAGTTATTGTTTAATTACTCCTGTTCTGCAGGTGGTACAAAATGTACTCATTTTATTTTAAGAGGGAGAGTTGCAGAAGATTAGCACTGAGCCCAAAGTACGTTCTTCGTTTCCCCAGTGATAAAAAAGCCTCAGCCCTAAGGACAGTTCTGCCAGCTGAAGTAGCCAATTCAGCAAAAGGAGGAGGATTTTGCCTTCCAGTTTAGAGTCTTTATTATAGGTACTACTAAGGCAATCCCGTTCATATTTGTCTGTGAACTCTGTCCTTCCTTACGTGAGAGGGCAAAGCAGAGGCACTGCTTTTATGACATCAGCGAAGTCTTTGCTAATGGCTATGCCCCATGCTTATGTAATATAAAGCAGTGCTAACGCAGGGATATGGCAGAGAGGGTTGCTTTAAAAACTGTAAAAGAAGTTTATGTGGAAAGGGTATTTTACGCATCAAGATACATTGTCCTTACTTTCACATTATGCTGCATTTACACAGCATAAGTAAGATGGAGATTTGGCAATTATCTAGCTAATGTGATCAATGTTAATGGATAATCTGGTCTTTATCCAGATAATTATCCAGATAATCTGGCTTTTAAAAGTAGATTCTTAGCAAAAAGAAGTGAAATGCCAAGAGAGATCTTAAATGAATTTTCTTTAATTTTTAAGGTAAATTGCAGTTCCTGATTTTATTTTCCAGTTACCACATGATGATTTCAATAGCATAGTTGCAATAATAACAGTTTATTCTTAAGGAGTCCCTTGCATTCAATTAGTTCAAAGTAGATTTGGTTATACGTAGGTTATCAGTTTCCATCCAGCCTCATGAAATGAATATGAGCTGCAAACATTGGTAACTCTGATACTTTTATTATCCTTATTCTTCTCTGAATTCTAGTTGTAGTAATTTCTGATTTCTTTGAGAAATTTCATTTACTCGGTGTGTATGTGTGTGTGTATGCATATACACTGACAATTCTTCATACATTTAAAAGCATAAAATTTTTAATTCTTCTTACTCTCAGCTAGACTTATCTTCTTTCACTGTTGACTATATTGCTTATTTTTGTCAAAATGTTCACTCACTCATTTAAGTGAATATTTATTAGACACATGCTAATTTTGTGCAAAGCCCTGAACTAGGTTTTTGTTTGACTCACATGAAATTGCCAACATACAACCGCTTTGACCTATAAAAACTTCAGTCTCATATGGTTCAGTCTGATATATAAGAGATTACATGAGTATTAGGGAAAAAAGGCTAGCGTGAAGAGAGGGAAGATTTTTGGACATAGTGACATTTAGAATTTGGCTTGGCATTATTAGATTTCAAGAGAGGTACAGTAAGGGCTCTGTTCCAGAACATAAATGGGATGTACAAGAGTATAGAAGTATACAATGTGTCAGAGACTGGCAAGTTGTTGAGTTGGCCTGATGCCTGTGTAGAGTGAGATACAAGCCTGAAAAGAAAGCCTAGAGGAAGTTCATGTGGGGCTTACACAACAACTGGTTAAGGAGGCTGGGCTTTTTCTATTGAGAAATGTGAATTCATGGAAGGATTCTTATAAAGGGCATTAAATAATGGAGGCAATGCCCAGAATGGACCAGAGGTGGAAGATCACAGAGCGGGAGCCCAGGAGAAAGGTAGTAATGGCTCAGATGAGAGTCGACTAAGTTGGGAGAGGTCAATCCTGTGAAAGAACTGTCAGGCACTGATTACACAGGATGGACAAAAATCAACTGTGACTTTACATATTGAGAATCATGCATGGGAAAATAGCGCTGTTTCACAGATGACTATGGCAGAAGGAGGAACTGGTTCCTGAGAAAAGATTCTGACTTCTTTTCAGAAGAGAAAAGATAGAGGTGCAGGCAGATACATCCACATGGAAAGGGCTAACTCAGAGTGGAAGTCAGGAATGTAACATGGGAGAAGAAAATTCAACCCATACCAATGGATGTCACCAAACCAAGGGAGGAAACATACAAATAGAAAAGAATGCCAAAGACGGAAACCTGGATAATAACAACTTTGCAGGGTGAAAGGAGAGGTAGAGGATACAGAAGACATGAGGGAGACTTCCATTTCTGGGGCTAAGGCAAATCAATTTGTTGGGACTAATACCTCACTGAACTAGTGGTCTATATCAAATATAAAGAACTCCCACAACTGAAAATTCTGGATCCAATAATAATCTTTTAAAATCTTAAAAGACATTAAAAGCTGATAATAAAATAAAGAATTATGAGGCCTATGAGGAAAATGGGGGCCCAGAGATTCAGTGCCATTGCCTTCAGGGCCTTTGCCAGTTTCTGCAAACTTGAACTTTGATTTTTGACATCAAGTCCCAGGGCTTGCTTAATGGGGAGAGTCAAATAGGATCCCTCCCCACATTAAGCTGAGATTCTAAAGGGCCAGATCATTGTAGAAACGGTGACAAGAGGTAAACTCATGTACCATGACCACCCAAAATAACCCCAAGTGTCTGTGTTGGTGGTACCTACCTGCCAGAGGGGAATAAAATCTTTCCCTTAGAAGTTATGTTTACAAAGTGGTCTTTGTGCCAATTTGCAGTCTGCATTCACATAATTTAAGTAGTTCAAAAAATATCAAGCTGTGAATTTAGTTTAATTTTAATCTAAATTGGTCTTAGGCTAGTAATGCCTCTAGGATCCTGACAGAAGTATAAATGAAAATGCTTTCTGAAAGAAGGTACCTTCATTCAAGGCCTCAAAGATTCTCCACAAATAATGTTTCAAAGATAATATGCAGCCCACAGTCTAAAATCACAAAACATATAAGAAAACAAGTTATTATCCATGAGAAAAAGTGAAAAAAATAGCAGAAACAGAAACTTAAGACAGCAAATGAGAATTATTAGCAAATAATTTACAATAATTATATTGTAGAAGTTTAAATAAATAAAGGAAAAGTTGGCAAATACCTGCAGGGAATAGGAAACTAAAAAATTAGCATAGCAGATTTTTAAAAGAATCAAATATAACTTTTAGAAATAGAAATTGCAATAACAATTATTAACAACTAAATGGACAAACTCTTAAAACTCAACTACAAACAACACAAAAAGATCTGAATAGAAACCTCACCAAAGAAGATATACAAGTGCTAAATAAACATATGAAAAGATGCTCAACACCATATGTTATTAAGGAATTACAAATTAAAACAACAATGAGATACTACTATATACCTATTAGAATGGACAAAATCCCAATCTAACAATACTAAATGCTGGCTGGCTAGGATGTGGAGCAACAGGAACTCTCATATATTGCTGGTGGGAATGCAACATAATACAGCCACTTTGAAGACAGTTTGACAGTTTCTTACAAAGCTAAACATAGTCTTACCATACAGTCCAGCAACTGCACTCCTAGGTATTTCCCTAAATGAGTTGAAAACTTATGTCCACACAAAACCTGTATGCAAATGTTTATAGCAGCTTTATCTATAATTGCCAAAACTTGGAAGTGAACAAGATGTCCTTCAGTAGGTGAACAGATAAAACGTGTACTTCCATACAATGTAATATTATTCAAGGTTAAAAAGAAATGAGCTTTTATGTAGTGAAAAGACATGAAAGAATTTTAAATGCTTATTGCAAAGTGAAGGAAGTAAGTCTGAAATATGATATTTAGGAAAAGGCAAAGTTGTAGAGACAGTAAAAAAATCAGTGATTGCCAGGGGCTCAAGGGTGGGGGGTGAGGAGGAGGGATAAATAGGTGGAGCATAGGGGATTTGGGGGCAGTGAAACTATTACTATACTACTGTAATGGAAGATACGTGACATTATGCACTTGTCAAAACTCATAGAACTGCAAGACACGAAGGGTGAGTCCTAACATGAACTATGGACATAATCACTCAAAGTTCATAGTTTACATTAGGGTCACTTTTGGTGTGAACCCTAATGTAAACTATGGATTTTGACAAATGTATAATGACATGTATTCGCCATTATAGAATCATACAGAGTAGTTTCATTGCCTTAGAATTCTTCTGTGCTATACCTATTCATTCCTTCCTCCCTGCTAACCCCTGGTAACCTCTAATCCTTCCACTGTCTCTATAGTTTTTTCTTTTCCAGAATGTCATATAGTTGGAATTATATAGTACAGAGCCTTTACAGATTGGCTTCTTTCACTTAGTAATATATGCATTTAAGTTTCTTCCATATCTTTTCACAGCATAAAACTCATTTCTTTTTGATGCTGAATAATATTCCATTGTCTGAATGTATCGGCATGTATTGATCCATTCACCTACTGAAGGACATCTTAGTTGCTTCCATGTCTTGGCAATTACAAATAGATCTGCCATAAACATTCATGTGCAGGATTTTGTGTGGACGTAAGTTTTCATTTCATTTAGGTAAATATTAAGAAGCATGATTGCTGGATCGTATAGTAAGAGTATGTTTAGTTTTGTAAGAAACTGACAAACTGTCTTCCAAGTGTCTGTCAATTCCCACAAGCAATAAATGAGGTTTCTATTGCTCCACATCCTAGCCAGCATTTGGGGGTTTTTTTGTGTGTTTTGGATTTTGGCCATTCTAATAGGTGTGCAGTAGTATCTCACTGTGGTTTTAATTTGCAATTCTCTCATGACATAGGCTGTGGAGCATCTTTTTATATATGTATTTGCTATCTGAATATCTTCTTTGGTGAAGTTTCTGTTCAGGTTGTTTGCCCATTTTAAAATCAGGTTGTTTTCTTATTGTTGAATTTTAAGGGTTCTTTATATATTTTGGATAAGTCAGATATGTGTTTTGCAAATATTTTCTGCCAGACTATGGATTGCCTTTTCATTTTCTTGACATTGTCTTTTGCAGAAAAGTATCTTTTTCATTCATTTTAATGAAGTCTAACTTATCAATTCTCTCTGTCATGGATTCTACCTTTGGTATTGTATCTAAAAGAACATCACCATACCCAAGGTCATCTAGGTTCTCTCTTCTGTTATCTTCTGGGAATTTCTAACATCCTTTTTATTGGAGTTTAATTGGGATAGGAAAGAGAGAACAGATTAGAGACAATTTGGGAGTGTGAGGGGGAATGGCTAAGAGTTTTTCAAAAACGAAGGTGGGGAAAAAAGGTACTGGAGGAATAGAACCATTGACTATGCACCCACTAAAAATTACATCTGTGCAGGAATTAGGGGTGGAAAATGAGGAGCTAAATTGTAGAGACTGTTTTTCTCTTTTCCTATTGCTTACTGATAATGAAAGAGTTTTAAAGGCTGGTCAGAGATCCATTCACTTTCTTTGAGGGTGTTGAGAGAAACTCCAGGGGAAAGAAAAAGGCAGGTTAATCCAGTCTAATCTCTTTGTCAACTGGACCTCCAGATAAATAGACTAATAATATTTGCTAAAGGGAAGGGTTCTTATCCTAGAAAGCCTTAGCACAATGTCCTTGCTAAGGATTACTTAGTAAATAAAACTAGAATCTACAGATCTACGATGCATGGTTGGTTCCCTGAAGAATCTCACATAACGTATACAACTCTCTGGAGTATAAAATGAAGATATTTCCTAACTTAAGCACTCCTCATACTGTGTGAGGTAAACCTGCAAAACCTTATCTGAAACTTCATCTATTATTCTGGGTCAGAGAGAACATGTCTGATGTGGGGTAAAAGGACCCATTGATGTCCCAGCCTTCTGTCTGCTTTGTCCATGCCTCTTGATTGCCCATATCCTGCAGTTATTAGTAAAGTTTGTTACTGCATAGGCATTCTTCAAGTGAGTCTGATTTGACAACGTGATCTTGTGTATTAGCCCACTCATGTCAATAAAATCAATAAAAAATCAATGAAAAGAGTTTTAAAATTAAATGCATGGTGCCGTAGAATGCTTTATTCATTGAGCCATGTGAGTAGACTCAGGTGAAATGCAATAGGCAGCAAATTATTAGCCCTTAGAAATTACTTTGCAGCATTCTAGGATCTGCGACTATCTGTGTTAAGCTCTGTTATAAATCAGTATATATGATATAACAACTTAAGAAAATACCCTAGAAAAAGATTGTAAGAACATATGCCAAAATATTATTAGTAGTTATCTATGGGTAGTGCCATATGCTGTGGTACTCACTTTTTTCTTTATTTTCCCAAAATATTTGATAATTGCAAGCATATTTCCTGTTATAAATCATAAAAGGTAAACTTTAAAAACTATAATCAATCTTGTATAATGCACATTGATTGCAACTATATTACCAAGATACCCAGCAAAAAGACTGAACAGAAATACAGCATATGTTACCTAAGATTTTCTTGAAATTGTTGGGATTTGAATGATTTGTTCATATTTTTCAGTGTTTCTAAAATTTCTATAATGAGGATGCATTATCTTTGTCATCAAAAAAAGCTAATTTTTGATGGGAGTGTGCATTATGAAATAGATTTGAACAGAGTATTTCTCCCTTCGTTCTGCCCCTTTTCAACCCAATTATACCTATAAAATAACAGTTAATGTTCAATAGGCATAGAAAAAGTTCAAAGCTTATGGATTTCAGCATTAATAATGAATTACCTCAAAGCCACCAATTTCCTTTTGTTCCTATCAGATTCTCTAAAAATGCTGTTGATTCTATAATCCTATGTATAGTTATTTAATCCTACATGTACATATTTTATTTTGGCTATTTGCAATGATGAAGAAATTAGTCTCAGAATTTAAAAACATATCTTCTTCATCGCCATCTTAACAATTAGCTTTTTATATGTTTTCTTTAACCATTGTGGTCAGTATTGAAGAAATGTGACATTTCTGGTTTCCATCTCTAAAAATATAAGGCAGAGTCTCCTCTCTTTCCTCTTCCATCATGTTCATAGCACCACAGAAACTTCCTGAGAATAGTTAGTCCTCTGCTTATTTTTGTTTTCTTGCATAGCAGTTTCAGAGAAATGGCCCAAGAATGAACTAAAATGTTCAGTCTAGTGCCAGAGCAAAAAGCATAGACTCAAGCACATGGAATCATACAGCTTTGCTCAGTTCCATGGATACAGACTAACCTTAGCTTGCATCTGCTTAAAAAAATAATGGAAGTACATAAATCCATCACTAATCTTTCACTCATTTATTAATTCATTTATTCAATCAATAATCCCTAGCAACAAGTATGGGGGCAGGATTCAGGGTCTGGATAACGGTGAGCAAGACCAACACAGCCCCTGATATTACCGAATCTTACATTTTAGTGGGAGAGGAGGAAATTAGATGAAGGTAGTCAAAAGGTACAAACTTCCAGTTATAAGATAAGTAAGTACTAGGGATATAATGTACGACATGATAAACATAATTAGGACTGTTGTACGTTATGTGTGAAAGCTGTTAAGAGAGTAAATCCTAAGAGTTCTCATCACAAGGAAAAAATATTTTTCTATTTCTTTAATGTTGTATCTGTATGAGATGAGGGATGTTCATTAAACCTATTGTGGTCATCATTTCATGATGCATGTAAGACAAATCATTATGTTGCACACCTTAAACTTACACAGTGATATGTGCCAATTATATCTCAATAAAACTAGAAAAAATAAAAGAAAATAATGAAAAAGTAACAATCACAAAATTAAGGATGCATTTATAACCTGTGATGAAGACTACAAAGGGTCTTATGGGAAAACAGTACAGGAGAACCTGATGTAATCTGGAAAGTCTAGAAGGGCTTCTTTGGAAATGACATTTAACTGAGGCTGGCGGTGTGATTAGAGCAGAGAGAATGTCTGAGTCAGAGGGAAGATGGGAGAAAGCCCTGGGAAAGGAAACGGTGTGGAGTGTTGGACCGTGGAAGGCCAGAGTAGTTGAACGAAGTAAGTAAAGGAGCCTGGAATGGAGGAGAGTCCAAGTGTCTAGGAACTCATAGATGTTGGAATTTTTATGCAAGATCAATGAAAATTCATTCAAGGATGTTGATCACGGGAATAACCCTCCTGGAGAAATAAATAAAAATGAATGCCATCTTCATGTCCAAAGTAGCCTTATGTCAGGGTTGGAAACACTAGGGTCCATCTCTTTGAGGACATAACTGTATGTGGTCTATACAAACATCAGACATAAAGTTTGAGTCTATGGAATCAAGTACTTTTTATAATATGGTGGTTAAGACTTCAGGCTTTGAAATCAGACTGTCCTGCATCTGCCACTTCCTAAATGCATGACTCTAGGTGAGCTTCTAAACGTGGGAATAATAATTTGTTGTTGTGAGAACTAAGTGAATAGTGCATATAAAAGGTGAACACGGTGTCTGGTACATTATAAGTGATCAAAAATAATAGCTATTATTTCCTGACTCACTGCCGTAGGAAAAGAATAAAATCATCACACAGTGGACCTTAATGCTCCTTACATAAGCTAACGCTGGATGCGTTTTTAGGGAGCTAAATTGTACTCAGTGTTTTCAGAGTAATGAGCCAAATACATTAGCTGTTCTGAAAACAGATGAAGCCTGACTATTTTGACTAAATATAGAGATAGAGTCTAGACTCTATCTGTTGATAGGGCTTAGGGAAACATAATGAGAATCATCATGCCGTAATAGAATAATATGCAAGGCTAAAACAAATCAGAAATTTCACAACACTGATGAAAAACAACTAATTTTATTGATGTCAGAAATACATTATTAACTGAGTCTTCTTACGATCTTATGATGTCTGTTTCATGTTGTAACAGCTTCCTAATAGTGTAATCAATTATGTCTTTCTGTTTTGCTACTGAAGCCTTTTCTTTCCTCCACACATAGTTTAGTAAAATTATCAAGTGTCAGATAAAATTCTTTTTCTGTAGTTTTATAATATGCATTTGAAGCACTCATTCTTTGATGTTGTTGAGTATATAGATGAAAGGTCCTTACAGGTACTCTTTATTCAAAGCCAGAGAACTATTTTCTATAGGATAGGTATTGACTAGTTTGCCTGGTATCAAGCCCTGACTACAAATTTGCATAGTGTTAATGAAGTAATTCATGTTACCAGGAAAGCACCAATATTACTGGATAATACACATGTAAATAAATATACAATGCCAGTGTGTTGTATGGAAAGGAGAAAAGGACAAGCTATAAAATATTGGACTCCGTCCAGCCTCAGAACAGAGAACCAGATTAAATGTTAGAATTGTAGGGCTCCTGTTCATCCCCAGCAGCGTGGGAAGAAGTGATAGGACTTAACCAATGCTAAGACTGTCTTCATTTTATACTTCAGTTTTTAGAATCAGGGTACAGTCCAGGGTCTGGAACACCAGACCAAACTGGAGCAAGTAAAACAAGTGAATCAGGTGAGCTGCATTAGGGCTAAGCTTGGAAACATTAGTATAGGGAGTACAGTGCAGGTTTGCAAATATCACTGATCACTACCCGTCCATGGTTAATTTATCACTAGTCTTTGATAAAATGAGAAGGAGAAAGACAATATAGTGAGTTTTTCATAGGATAAATTCTTTAGGGGGGTTTATTCTAAATTTGTGTCCTTCCGCTCTTTCTTATATAACATAATGGTAGCAGATGATTTTTTAAAAATTAATGGTCTTTACTTGGCAAAATAAAGAGTGGATAAGATTATATCAGTTTGCAAAATATTTAAACATTGACATTTGTTTATTTAACCTGTCAAATCTAAAACTCTAGGATCCACTAGTATTGAGAACACGTAACAGTAATGGTCAGGAAGATAGGAAGTCAAACAGGCCTGTTAAGCCAAAAATCTGGAACGCCCATAAAGTCAGATTGTTAAGATACATACATTGGAAGCACTAAAGGTTGGAACCTGGAGGCTCTGGTGCAATTCAGGCCTGCAGCCTTAGGCTAGGACAACAAGCAAAACCTTTTATCAACAATACAGCACCATCTTATCAGAGCAGACTCTGGCTCTAGTGCTTGTGTAGGACTCTGGGGCTGCTGTGCCAGGAGCAAATCTATTGCAGAGAGAGACGTGGGTTGCAAGGTGCGGGGAAGCTAAAATGGGCCTAAGTGACCAGGGAACTCTGGACACTCAGGACAGTTGCTTTTTACCAACTAGTGTAGAAGTCTCTATATTTTAGCAACTGATATGGCCTTATAATTGACTGAATATCATCCCTAGGTATTTAGAATGGAGCATTCTCCCTTAAAAACCAGCAGGGAGAATGCCTGAGGGATTTCATAAGTTGGCACTACGATTTAGTATCAGCTCCTTTCCCAGACAGTTTTGTGAACCAGTCCTTAATGTTGAGCCTTACTTGTTTCCAAAGGAAGGTCTGGCTTGCGTTTGAACTAACTCCTGTTCTGGAGGATACCGTAGAAGCCAGTTTGATTCCATGATATTAGCCCTGTTCTTATTAACCTAACCATGGATCTAAACTCCCAGACGAACTCTGCCTTTGTAAATCATGAAGAAGGCCAGCTCAGTTTCCCCATTCTCCTTCCTCTCCAGGTACTAACCATGCTAGGTTTGACCTCATGGTTAATAACAAATAATTTTTTCAATGAATCTTGTTTTTCTTTATTTCTAGAGGAAAAAATGAAGGCACAGGAGAATATGATCTGTCCCAGAGCCATTGGGATATAGCAAGACAATAGACTCCAAGGCCCCCGATTCCCAATGTTTATACTGCCTCCCACCAAGATCATTTTTATATTTAACTCCTCACTTTTCCCAGAACTGTTCACCCTGTAGGAGTCCTCTTTGAAATAAACCACTATAATTGTTCAACTCATGTCCTGAGAAAAATGCCCTTCTCTGCAGCAATAGGATAACATTCTAGAAATTGTACCTATAATCTTTAAAAAGGGAGTCAATGATACTAAATTTACAATCAAATCGCAAATGGTCCTTTATTGTTCTGTGATTGCTGGGTTGGAAACATTCATGGTCTCTTCAAGGAATTATAATGTAGTTATAATATACTTTAATATCCTCAAATAAAAAGTTTAATATCAATGCATTATAATTAAAATGCATTAGTAGAAAATCTCTATTTGCTTTTGCTATATTTAACATTTTTAATTGGCAACATATTGCTATCTCTAATTGCTCTTTCTCAGAATTACTGTATGAGATGAATGAAAATTATACTTGTGTACATCATCCTTTTTAATAGGAAAGGAATGGAAATTCAGATGACTTGTTTAGATCACATAAATGAAAGGAAAAAGCTGGGTGTGAGAGACTTCTGCTTCTGGCAATAAGACAACACTAGAAGACCTGAAAAATCCTAGACATCTTGGATAGTTGACTCAAAGAAAGAAATGAAGTCCCTAGGTTCCAGAAATGTAGTGGAAACAGAAAACTAGAGCACTAAGCTGCTGCTGTGAGCTGATGCTGCAGCAGGGTGTGGGGTGAGTGAGGACCTTGCTCTTGGTAAACTAGAAGTCTGGCTTTAATATACACAAGAGGACAGTAGACAAAGGATTGGGCCTGTTTCAGGTTGAATGTTTGTGTCCCCCTGAAATTCATATGTTGAAGCCTTATCCCCCAATATGATGGTATTTGGAGATGCGGTATTTGGAGATGGGGTATTTGGAGGTATTTATGGTTAGATGAGGTCAGGAGGGTAGGGCCTTAGTTTGATCAGATTAGTGTCCTTTTTTTTTTTAATTTTTATTTATTTATTTATTTACTTATGGCTGTGTTGGGTCTTCGTTTCTGTGCGAGGGCTTTCTCTGGTTGTGGCAAGCGGGGGCCACTCTTCATCGCGGTGCGCGGGCCTCTCACTATCGCGGCCTCTCTTGTCGTGGAGCATGGGCTCCAGACGCGCAGGCTCAGTAATTGTAGCTCACGGGCCTAGTTGCTCCGTGGCATGTGGGATCTTCCCAGACCAGGGCTCGAACCCGTGTCCCCTGCATTGGCAGGCAGATTCTCAACCACTGCGCCACCAGGGAAGCCCAGATTAGTGTCCTTTTAAGAACAGACACCAGAGAGCTAGCTCACTGCCTCTCTCTCCCTCTCTCTCCCTCTCTCTCCCTCTCTCTCCCTCTCTCTCCCTCTCTCTCCCTCTCTCTCCCTCTCCCTCCCTCTCCCTCCCTCTCCCTCCCTCTCCCTCTCTCTCTCCCTCTCTCTCCCTCTCTCTCCCTCTCTCTCCCTCTCTCTCTCCCTCTCTCTCCCTCTCTCTCCCTCTCTCTCTCTCTCTCCTCTGCCATATGAGGACACAGCAAGAAGGTAGCCATCTGTAAACCAGGAAGGGAACTCTCACCAGAATCTGATCATGCTGACACCCTGATCTTGTACTTCCAATCTCCCTAACTCTGAGAAAATAAATTTCTGCTGTTTAAGCCCCCCAGTCTATGGCAGCCTGAGTAGACTAATACAGGGATCAAATAAGGAAGAAAGTTGGAACTACTTCCCACATAAAGCTGATATACTGAAAAGACTGCATCATAAGTGAAAGGGTGGACTAAGAAATATATTTGTTCCCTAGCAAAGGGAGACAATAGATACATTCATATATGTTTCCACTTTGATTCTGGGTAGAGAAATCAAAACAGAAGCATTATCTCTGATAATACCACAAACCTGTGCCTCAAATAGATTTAGGGTTTGAACTTAGCCTACGCAAGAAGGTTAAACTCTCACCCCAGGTTGAGGAATTAATATAAAACTGGCCCTAGGCCAAAAGTACTCCAAGTTCCTGCCCCAAACCAAACGCTCTAAAGAAACACTCCCACAGTACAGGTCATATGGAGTTCTCATAGGAAAAAATAGTCATGCTAAAGAAGAGAGCTCGTGATAAAAAAATCACAAGCCACACAAGGAAGACATTCACTATGAGTGAGAGGGAGCAAAAACAGAATTATCACCCCAAAACTTGAGATAATAGAATGATAATCTGAAGCAGAATATAAATTATGTTTAAAACAATTAAGACATGAAATAATTGAAACTCTAAGGAACAAGAAAATATGAAAAAATAGTAGATACATTAGATAAAAGAATAAGAAAGAAAAACATAGATAATTTTATTTAAAACTGATGAGTGAACAGTAGATTAGATGTTTGAAGACTGGTGAACCGGCAGCTCTAACTAGGATCTCAAATAGAATGTAGCACTGGGAAATTATGAGATGGAAAAGGAAACAGATTCAGATTTAAGAAACGTGGAAGGTAGAAATAGAAGGTCCCCATACACCTATTAGGAGTTCCAGAAGGATAGAATAGGAGAAAGGGGGAAGAAGTACTCTTGAAAGGCTGTGAGAATTTTCCAGAAATGAAGAAATACATGAATCCATAGAATCAAGAACCACATGATTTCCAAAAAACATAAAGAAAAAAGAAATCTACACCTAAATACATCACAGTGTAGCTGTAGAACCTAAAATCTTAAAAGCAACAACAAACAAGAGACAACCAACAAAGGCACAAAAATTACACAAAAACAAAAATGTGTCAATAGCAAAAATACAGATCAGAAAACAGTGGAATAATACATTCAAAGTGTTAAGGGAAAGTAACTATCAACCTATATTTGTATACTCAGCTAAATTGTTATTTGAGAATCTATTTCAAGCAAAGAACTAGAAAATTTTATCACTTAAAGACCTTGCTAAAAAGAACTACTAAATTATATACTTTATAAAGAAATCAATTGAATTCATGCAGAAGGAGTGGGATAAAAGAAACAGTAATGAAAATTACATTCATAAACATGTGGATATATCTAAGCATCAGCAATGACAATAGTGACAAATTTAAGGACATAAAAACAAAGCAAAACAGAAATACTAGAAAACTATAGAATGCAAAAAAAAAACCCAAGTTTGAAGTTAAAGCATTCTAAGACCCTTTTAATTTTCAGAAGAGAGTAAATATTGACTGAGTTTAGATATTGCTGTGTAAAGAATTCATGTTAATAGTTTAAAGATATCACTAAAGGAAGAGAAATAGAATGTATAATTTTTAAATCAGGGGCAGTGACAAAGAAAACTATCAATTAAGTAGACTCCTGAAAAGGATAAGAAGAAACAAAAAAATACGCTAAATAGAATGCATATGGTGGAAGAAATCAATCCATGTATATCCATAATCATAATAAATGTAAATAAATTAAATTCACTAGTTAAAAGAAAGAGTGGGTTTTTTAAAAATCAGCTCCACTGCTTATAAGAGATGCACTTAAAATATGACATAAAAAAGCTGAAATTAAGAGGAGGGAAAAGTCATTCTAGGAGAATGCTAACCAAAAGAAAGCTGGTATCACTGTAACATATCTGACAAAGTAGTTTTTAAGTAAAATTTAAAATGTACATATTAGGGGGAAAAGCACACTATATAGCGATAAGGAACAAAAACACCAAGAAGATACAAAAATTCTAAACTTAAAAATAACCCTAAAATATTAAAAATAATTGACAAAATTACAACAAAAAATTGACAAATACATAATCATATTGTAAGACTTTAATACAATTATTTCTGTAATTCATAAATCAAGCAAATAAAAAATTGTAAAGATTTAGAATGTGTTTCAAGAAATTTAACAAGTTCCATCTAATATACTTATATAGAATTCTATATCCAACAGTTAAAGAACACACATTCTTTTTTTTTAGAATTTTGGAATTTTATTTTATTTATTTTTTTATACAGCAGGTTCTTATTAGTCATCCATTTTATACACATCAGTGTGTACATGTCAATCCTAATCGCCCAATTCAGCACACCACCATCCCCACCCCACCGCGGTTTTCCCCCCTTGGTGTCCATACGTTTATTCTCTACATCTGTGTCTCAATTTCTTCCCTGCAAACCAGTTCATCTGTACCATTTTTCTAGGTTCCACATATATGCGTTAATATACGATATTTGTTTTTCTCTTTCTGACTTACTTCACTCTGTATGACAGTCTCTAGATTCATCCACGTCTCTACAAATGACCCAATTTCGTTCCTTTTTATGGCTGAGTAATATTCCATTGTATATATGTACCACATCTTCTTTATCCATTTGTCTGTAAATGGGCATTTAGGTTGCTTCCGTGACCTGGCTGTTGTAAGTAGTGCCGAAATGAACATTGGGGTGCATGTGTCTTTTTGAATTATGGTTTTCTCTGGGTATATGCCCAGTAGAAGAACACACATTCTTTTTAAACACTTATACATCATTTACAAAAATTGACCACATAATGGTTTCAAAACAAGTCTTAACAAACACCAGTGGATCTAGATTTCTACATCATGCAGATATTATTCTTAAATCTCAGTGCAGTAAAATGAAAAACAAATAGCCAAAATACAGTCATCCTTCTCTGTTTAGAAATTTTAAAACGTACTTCTAAATAATTTATGAGTCAGTGAAGAGACTGTTACATCAAAACTTGTGGGTTGGGGCTAACACAGTCTTTTAACTCATTAATTACATATATTAGGGGGAAAAGACTAAAAATTAAGGTTCGTCTGTGTAATTTTAGAAGGTAGGGAAAAAAACACAAGTCAGCAGGCAATACAGGAAAGATGAGCTTTCCATGCTTTGTAAATGTGTGGTAGTGACTTACCCCTAATTGACAACTAAAGGCACTTGACCCATACCTACACTACTCAATGGTTAAACACTCAAGTTAGACTGCCTTCAAATTCTGGTTCTATCATTTATGAGCTATGTGGCTATGGGCACATTGACTTCCATTGGCCTCAGTTTTCTCATTTGTAAAATAGGAATCATAAAACATGGGAAGCTCTCATCATCCTGGTATTTATTATCCAAGATTTTATAGGAAAATATAATGTGTCATAATATGAAAGTATTGACTAGTGAGTTACCTCTTCAACTGACCTCCCACTCAAGCACTTTGGCCCTTCCCATCAATGTAGGTCAGATTCTCACTGAGTGTACAAAACTTCTGCACTTTCAGATAACGGTAATGACCATTAGGAATCATAATGCAAATGACTGTAAAATCAAAATGCAAATGGTGCAAATGATGCAAGATGTCATGATGTCAATAAAAGTGGGAAAATATTTGAATTACACACAAAGCCACAGACAAATAATTGGCAGAGTTAAAAACATGTTAACACTCCATGGGGGGAAAAAAAAATTTAACCAGAACAATAATATTTCAAAGTATTTCAAAGAAGAATAATTTTGATATCAAAGTTCTGAGGAAATTCATGAAAAACTAAAATAATTTTGCAAAATCAACCCTCTTTACGATCATGCTGAAAATATAAAGTGAAGAATATTGTATTATGCAATCATGTAGTTTTCTTGGAAAAATATGCCTTTCCCCCAAAAAACCCATTTGAATTATTCTTTCTTAGTTTTAAGAATTAGTGCAAACTTACAGTTATAATATATATGTGTTGTTGACGAAAGATAAACTAAATGTTTGTCATAATGTTAATCATTTTTAAAGATAATATTCTAATCATTTCCCCCCTGTAATTTACCATGAAATCATAAATTCCACTTCAACTGAGATCTTTTAACTGGTTTTTCCCAGCATCAATTATATTTTGATAAGAATGACCTCATGAACCTACATAGGAGGTTATTGTGAACCTTAATTAAGATAATTTATGTAATTACAATGTGCCTGGCCTATAGTAAGCATTCAATAAATATTAGCAATTAACTATCCTGTGCTAAGTCATCGAAAACTTTAAAAGACCTCTGTGCAGACTCTCAATGTACTTTTTCAACATTGTTGCCCAATATTGTCCTTCATAAACTTCAGATCTTGTCCAGACTAAACTCTTCTCCATCCTCCACACATCAACACAATCTATCTCATATTCTTTCTTTGCCCCGAATATCTTTTCCCAAAATCTGCACATCTAGATTTTTCAAGGTTCAGCTTAAATACAACTTCTTGCAAAAGTTCTTTTCTAGCACTCCACTTGGAAACAATCTCTTCTTCCTTTGTATTATGTATTCTCATAGTAAAATGTATACCTCTGGGATGGCACTTATCACATTTTCTCAAAAGGGGTTATTGATGTCTTGATTCCCTTACTAGATTGCAGTCTCTATTAAGAGCAGGTCCCATGTTTGTGTTATTTTATTATTCTCATAGCACCTTGAACTTTGATTGGCACATTATATCCATTCATCTACCCATTCATCCACAAACATTTATGGAATGCCAAAAATAGTCAGTTTTTAATTACTGTGTATTCATTGAGTGAATGAATTCAAGATAGAGCAGTTTATTAAGTGAGCATAATAGGAAATTTTCTTTTGGCACTTGCCTGCGAGATCTCTTCCCAATCTTTTCTAAACTATGAGAACATACGGTATCCTGGCTATGTATCGTTCCAGAGATGCACTTGAGGGAGTAGCATGTGTATTCATTACATCACATATAACCTTTTCAGGTTTCAAGTCAATCTTGCTTGGAAGCCTGGTGTCATTTAAAAAGTACAGCAGTGTGCTGGAAGGAGAGACGATCTGAGCTGGGTAGAGTCTGTGAATCCAAATACCCTATTCAAAGGTCCAAACATGAAGAAAGAGGATGTACTAAACACATAATTTTCCTTCCAAGTGATTGAAAAGGGATGGTACATTGAAGCTTTGTTGGGTTTCGATGCATTGATTTTCTCACTACCTATTTTTCTCAGGTTTGTCAGGTATTTAAGAGTCTATCTCACGTCGCCGGTAGACTCCTTTTCCCATGTTTCTTAAAACTATTTATGATTAAATCACCCACATTGCTTCCAAGCTCTAATGATTCTCCTCCTGCTAAACCTGGTTTTTTTCTTTACTTTATTCTGTTTCTCACATCTTTATTTTCCATTACACTGCTTGCTTTCGGTATCCCCGTCAATTTTTCTGTTTTTTGAGTCTGTACATTTTCATATTTGTTCATCTTTTTGTTTAGTCATTTAACATACAGTTACTGGGCACCTTCCAGCATCAAAGAGTGCTCTGGTCAGAGGCAGGGTCCCTACGCTTAGGGAGATTGCAGTCTAAAGTGGTGATGGGAGACTGGGGAACGTAATTTCACATGACATAACGAGGAAGCACAGGGTACCACTGTGCATTTAATTGTGTAGGCATCTCTACCAAAATGCTGAAGAAGTACATTAATTATGGAGTAAATTTGATAGCTAAGAATTCTTAGAAAAATTAGTATTAAACTGGGATTTTAAGTCAACAATTGGTGAAAAGAAGAATTCCAGGTATATCAAGTAGAATAGCAAAGGCAGCAGGGATGTTAATTGCAAAGAGGCTTAGATGGAAAACATTATTTCTCAGTGTTGTCTATGGACCAACTGCATCAGAATCATCTAGAAAGTTTAAAAAATATGTGGACCTTGCCTTTAAATCTATTGACCTGGAGTCTCTGAAAGTAGGTAAAATCTGTCTGTAGCAAGCACCTTGGATTATGTATAGGCATGGCAAAGTTGGAAAGCATTATATAGAGTAAGGGAGCACTTATCTCTATACTACACAATTTAGCTTGGCACTTGACTGCCTAAAGACTATTTTCCCCAGCTTCTCTTGCAGTTCTGTGTGTCCATGACTTTAGGTTCTGAATGATGGATGCTAATGGAAGTGATATGTGTATCTTTGGAGAAATGTTCTAAAAAGGAGACAGTATGCCTTTCTTATTTATTTATTTTTTTTAGATTTTTTTTAACATCTTTATTGGAGTATAATTGCTTTACAATGGTGTGTTAGTTTCTGCTTTACAACAAAGTGAATCAGCTATACATATACATATATCCCCATATCTCCTCCCTCTTGCGTCTCCATCCCACCCTCCCTATCCCACCCCTCTAGGTGGTCACAAAGCACCGAGCTGATCTCCCTGTGCTATGCGGCTGCTTCCCACTAGCTATCGATTTTACATTTGGTAGTGTATATATGTCCATGCCACTCTCTCACTTCGTCCTAGCTTATCCTTCCCCCTCCTCGTGTCCTCAAGTCCATTCTCTACGTCTACATCTTTATTCCTGTCCTGCCCCTCCTTCCTGCTGGTAGAATGTGGATGAAATGGCTGAGACACTGGCAGCTGACATGGACCATGAGATAAATTTGGGAATGGAAACATACATGATGTGAGAACAAGATAGAATGCTCTGGGGAATTGAAACAATGGAAGCCATTCTGGACTGAACTATCCCCAACTTCTTAGACTTGAATGAAAAATATACTTCTGTCTTATTTAAGCCAATGCTATTGGGGGGTTTTAGCATCATAGTCCTAACTAATATTCTACCACAATCTGCAAATCCTCCTTCCTTCCTAATAGTGTTCAAGTGATTATTTTTAGCTACTCCTCGAGGCATATAACACTGTTGACCACTCCTCTTCTTTCAAATACTCTCTCCTTTGGACTTCCGTGACACCATATCACCTGGGTTTTTATCCAAACTCTCCTCTGCCTCTATTTATTCCTTAAATCATAGCTCTCAACCATGGCTGTATATTGCAATCACCTGGGAAGCTTTGAAAGAATGTTGGTGCCTAGGCCAGAGATTCTGATTTAATTGGTGTGGCGTGGGGTCCTGGCATCACGATTCTTTATAAGCTTCCTAGTGACTCTAGCATGCAGCCATGGTTCACAGACACTGCCTTAAGTACTTCTGGGCCTAAGGCCATTGTAGACTCTAAACTCTTATTTTCTGCTTTGCGCATTCACCCAGACCAATCTCATCTGCTCCTAGTTTCAGTAAGCATCTACATACTGATGACTTTCAAACTGAAATCTTCTAGACCTCTCTCTTGAACTTCAGACCCATATATGTTACAGCCAATTGGACAGCTCCAATAGATATGCCATTGACAACTTGTGATTATTGTATGCAATTTTTTTTTGATCCTTATAAAAGACTTCTACAGACAAGTTTATTGACCTAGATGGAACATTTTAGAAAAACATTTTCTAAATGTTTACTGTAATGTATATTTAAATTTCCAAATGATAGTTAACCCAGGATTTTACAACTAAGCCTAGAATTTTGTTACCAAATGTAATAAAAAGCTTTTAAAACCCTTTAACAATCAATGGTATAAGTTTCACATTCTCCTGAATATATAAATTGGTATACTTCACTTCTACTGATAATGTTTGTATTGTTTCTAAGAGACCTTAACTTTTGATTTTCTGGAACATATTATCGTTAAGTCACTAATAGTCTTTTTTTTTTTTTTTGGTGATAAGAATGAATAGCAGGAGCAGCATTTGTTAAACCAAATCTAATATGAAACTGACTCTTTCTTGTGAGTAAATTTGAATTTTGAAACAGTAAAACAATAAGGTTTAATATAAAGCAAAATAAATTTTTTATGTTTATGATCTGCCAATTTCCCAGAAAAAGTTTTGTGGTGACTTTAGATTTATATACCAGATATATTAAAATCACCAATGGACAACACATATTTTATTCAGGTGCCATCTGAAAGTTTTAAAAATTTGTTGACATAATATCACTGAACTGTCCACTTTAAAATGGTTAAAATGATAAATTTTCTGTTTTGTGTATTTTACCACAATTTTTAAAAAATGTGTTGTTTCAAGATTTTTAGGTTTTATAAAGGTATTGTATTAGCATAACAATGAAAAATTTAAAAGACCATCTCTAATCTCATTATCCTATCAAGCATTGTTTACATTTTTTTCACACACACTGTATTTTATTTTTACAAGAGATAAATAGACTGACACCAAGCATGTATGCAATTTTTAATTATTTCTTCACCCTCCCCTAAATATTCTTGTTCCTCTTCCTGTGTTTACTATCTGTGTGAATAGTTATGAGTTAGAAATTTCAGCTTCCTCCCCTCTTCCCCTCATTCTCTCAGTGACTCTATATAATCAATTGTTAACACTTAATTTCTACATTTTAATGTCTCTCACCTTCATTCACTTCTCTCCATCTCCACTGCCATTTCCTGGTTAAAGCTACTATTATTTCTTGCCTATACTGGTTTCTCTACAGAGTCTTGCCCCCTTCCAATCCTTCTCTGCAAAGCAGCTGGAGTGAACATTTTAAAACACACACCCAATCATGACACTTCTTTGCTTAGAACCCTTTAGGGGTTCTAAGGGTTCCATCCCTTTGCTTTGGGATGGAAGCCAAATGTCTTTGCCCGGACCTCCAGATCCTTCATGATATACCCCTGCCTTACCTCTCTGAACTCACGGCTCATTATTCCTTTCCACCCTTATGCTACTGTATAGGTATAGGGAATTGTTGGTAGTTTCCTAAATTCTGTACCCACCCCCCAGTTGTACTAAAACATCCTGCTTTCTTAGCTGATTGACCAAATAGTTCCTAAACTTCTCTGGATGCAGGGAACTGTGTCTTTATTGCCACTTGTTTATGTAGGCTTTACACAATGTCTGGGGTGTAGTTGACTCTACAACAAATATTATTGCCTACCTTCTATGTTCCAAATGTCATGGAGCTTACATTGTGGTGGACTCAATTAATATTTATGGGATGAAAATAGATTATTATTTTATATATGGGCTCGGAGAGGTTTGATAATTTACCAAGCATCACAGAAAAAAAAAATGTGACCAAGGCTATGTTTGAGCCAGGTTTGCTGGCTCCAGATCTCATGCTCTTCCCACACTAACATGTACAACTTCTAAACAAAGATGATTTGTGAAGAGCCTATAATAAATATGCCATTTAAAGCAAACCCCTCTAGTACTTTGAAGTATTTTCTAGCTTGTCATGGATTTCCTGTTTTTTCTAATTAGTCTGTGACCACTAACTTGCCTATAAAACAGCATTCTGAGGTTGTGTTCATCTAAAAGCAAAACAGTTGGTCAATTAAGCCAATTTGGTAAAAGAGAAATAAATTTCTTGGAGGGATACCAGTTTTCTTTTTAAATAGTTAATTTGGCATCAATGTGGGCATAGCCTTACACTCCAGGAATGTTTTCTCCTCTTTCCATTTGGACTTGGAATTTGAAAGTGTGGCTTTTCTTGTGCTTTGCTTCCTCAAATTACACAAAAGATGAACTATAGGTCACAAGGACAGGCAGCTATAGGAACTAGATAAGTAAAGCAAACAAGTGGAGATGGTTCTGTGTAATAAATACAACAGCATATACATGATGATAAATGTATGTTGTGGTGATTTTGAAAAGAAATGCAAGACAATGTGGTTGGAGGGAAGAGATGAGTGCAGAAATGGTTGACCAAAAAGAAAGAAAGAAAGACCATATTCTGGGGAAGAGAACAGATAAAATAGAAAAATTTCAGTGGATTCTACTTATGCTCAGTTCAGGATAAAGAGAAAACCTTATCTTGGGGTGGCAAGGTGACTACAGCAACCATCTTGAACTGGAGCCTGGGACTGAGTATATTCACTCTGCACGGAGTTTCCTCTACAGGTTGAGGAGAAGCAAAGGAAAGGGTAGAAAAATCCACTCCTAAGGGGAATGAGTCATGTATGAAGCTCATTCTCAAACTTCCATGCAAGCTGTTTGCCCCAGAGTCACACCATTGGTGGTGACCATCAACATCTGGGAAAACAACAACCCCAGATCAAGAAGGCATCATTGTCCCTTAGCACAGGGGCTGAGGGGTAGACCGAATCTAGATGCTTCCCAGAGGTCTCCTTTACCTAGAGGCAAGGCCTCAGAAATCTGAAAGGTAAAATGAAATATCTACATGGACTTATAAAAAAAATAATTTTTTTCTTTTAGCCAAATGGGTTTGGTTTTCTGATACTTTTCAATCAAAAAAGCTAGGGCTTTTTCAGTTGCCTCTAAAACTTATAAAAGATTGTTCAATCTTACTCAAAACAAGAGAAACAAATTGAAATGGAAAGACATGCCATTTTTCACCTATAAGATTAAAAAATCCAAACATTCAATAACATGCTATGTTGGACCTGCTGTGAGGAAGTAGGTACCCTTATACATTACTGATGAAGTATAAGGTGTTTGCAATGTTTACAAAGGGCAATGTGGGACTACTTGTTAAAATTAAAAATGTGTGAACTTTTGCCCCAGCAAATCCACTTCTAGAAATGTATTCTACAAATATATTTTCACATCTGAAAAACATCATATGATGAAGATATTCATTACAGTATTGTTTGTAACAATAAGAGATATGAATCAACCTCTTGAGAAATATGAATAAGCCCATCAAGAGGTTAAATAAAGTATGGTACATCCATATGGTGGAACACTATAAAGATGTTTTTAAAAATTCTAGAATTTTTATTTTGACATGTTATATTTCTAAGATATGTTGTTTTGCCAATCAATTAATTTTATGCTATCACTTCCATAAAAAAGGAAGAAATATATTCATATATATGTAAATCTCTGGAAGGATATGCATGAAGCTAATGAGTCATTACATATTTGAGAAGCAGGCATGGGAATTTAGCAGATGGGGGACAAGGTTAGAAAGGAGAATTTTCTTTACTGAATATCCCGTTATTCTTTTTATTTTGGAGCCATATAAATATATTACTTATTCAAAACTTCAGTAACTTCCTTTTAAAGAAAATAATAGCATCCCAACTAATTCATCAGAAGAAGGATGTGTGTAGAGATTCTAACACTGAACTGCTGATGACATATATTGTCCTATAAGGCTTCTTCCACTTTCTAGAATTTCTGGTCTATTGCAGTTCTGAAAGATCAGGGCTGCAGTGCCCAAAAGAAATATTCCTTGATTAAGATGGCCCCTACAGGACAAACAGAGGATTTTTTGTTACTTTGTTCCCCCTTTAAAGGGAGAAGAGTTTAGAACATATGCTTGGGGTTTCTCTTGGCTGTTGCTAGAAATAAAAGTTTTGATAATTACTGATGTAAGCATTGCAAACAAAGCCACCTTATAGAGAGCAGATGGAGATGGCAGTGTGCTGGAGAAGAAAATATATCTGGATTCTGATGCTCTCCTTGTCACTCATGCCAAAAGTCCCTAACCTCTTCAAGCCTTAGTTTCCTCACTTGTAGATAATATTACCATCTTTATAAATGTGTTGCTTTTTAAAGCTCGCAGCTACTACAGGTCAGTGATGTCCAACCCCTAAAACAATCTCAGGTCCCCCAAACTCACTCCAGCAGGAACTGAGCTCAACAAAGACCACGTCAAACAAAGAAAAACTTTCTAAAATAAAGAACCAGAATGGCCAGATTATCTCATTAAGGCACTCTAAGACATAATTTGGGTAATATTCTAGTTATCACTATTGTGTTTCCCATTTTCTGCATTTACAATGGAGTTTTTAATCATAATTATATTTTCCTTTCTCTGTCAGTGAATAGTCTGGGTATTTCTTGAGGGTGATTGATGTTATGACTTACTATAAATTGCTATAATATTTTATGTACAGTAAATATAATTATTTACTATAAAGCCTATTCTTGGGAGGAGCCAAGCCTAGATCCAACCAAGAATGCATATTACCTAGATATCCTAGATTTGAATATTAGGTTGCCTTCCTCTAGAAAGGGGATGAGTGATTTTAGATTTTTCTGTAGATATGAGCATTTCTTAAGATGTATATATGGGAAGAAGGATAAGTATGGACACGCTGCATACCCAGTTCAGTACTCATTCATTTTCCTTTTTGTTGTACAACTCCAGTCTTCCTCAAGAAAGGCATAACCCTAATCTCTGAACCTTAACCCTAAACTTCAATCCACATAGTGTGAGTAAAGTTGACTCTATCTCTGGCTCAAAAAGAAAAATTGACTCAGACCTGGACCGTCAGAGCACTGTAATCTTTACACCCAAGAATATGAACATATAATCCAATTCAACTTAATAATGAGAGGATCTGGTCCAGAACTTTTTGCCAAACTTGGAGCTGTGAGGTTATAAGTATGAAACTGCCAGGGGTCACCACATAAAGGAAGCCTGTCTAAGAGAGGAGCTAGGGCGGGGTGGGGCTGGGGGAGAGGGAGAGAGAGAGAGAGAGATCTCGAAATCCTAGAACATCCATGTCCAGTTATGTGAATAACAAATTTCTTCCTTTTGCTTCAGTTTCCATGAGCTGGGATTTCTAACCTTGCAAGTGAAAAACTCCTGACTAAATACACCGGGTCTGCAGTAAATGAAAAGATGCTTAATCTCACTTAAAATGTGGGAAATACAACCACGCAGACATACAAGTTTTCACCTATCAGATTTGCAAATGTCCAATATCTTGATAATTCCCTGTAATTGACCAATTTATGGAGAAACAGGAATTATCATACTTTGTTGGTGGGAGTATTAAGATGATACAATCCATGTGGTAGGTAATTTGGAAAAGTTTATCAAAATTACAAATGCATTTACCTTTTAGCTCAGCAATTTCACTTCTAGGATTTATTCTACAACTACACTTGTACATATACAATGAAGAAACATTTATTCAGTACAACATGGTTTGTAATAGGAAAACATCAATGTAAATGTCCACCAATAGGGTCTGGATAAATGAAAAAATATGGTACAGCCATACAGGCGAATATATGAAGCTGTAAAAAAGAATGAGGAATTTCTTTTTGGGCTAATACGAACTTATCTTCAACATACGTTAAGAGAAAATTTTTAAGTGCAGATATTTGTGTAATATATATAAACAGGCGGGAGAAAGGAAATGTCTTTTCATATTTGCTTGTATGTGTATGGATGTCTCAGGAAAGATAGAAAAAATACTGAGAGGAGTAGTTATCCATGGGGAAGGGGCAGTGGAACATGGGATTTAGGAGACAAGATTGGGAGGGAGATTTTATCACCGTATACCTTTTATTTTAGTGTATTTAAAAAATTTTGGAACTACATAAACTCTTCACAAATGTTTTCAATGCATATTTTTTAGAAAGAAAGGTACAATAACAACAGAGCAGAGTTCGGGAATTCTAAATTATATGTGAGGTGCCAGCGTGAAATGTCAGTCGCATAAACTGAAAGAGCAGGTTTTCTTCCATCTTCTAGAATTTCAGCTTTAAAGAGACCTGTGCTACACAGCTGAAAAGAGATATCCCATGGTAATGGTGGCGCCTACAGGACACATCCAGAACCTTTCATTTGTTTCTTTTCTTTCTTTTTTTTCATTCTGAGAGTTGGTGGTCGAGCCTGAATGGAGGTGGTGATTGATTTTCCCTTGGAGTTCCGGAACAAAAGCAGTTTGCTAATCGCTGTATATTTACTGTCAGATACACATGGATACAAATACTGTCCCTATCATTTACTGTCTGCATAGCTTTAGGCAAAGGCACTTATATCTTTCAAAAGCCATAGTTTCTTCACTTGTAAAATGTGGATGATGGTGACCTTGTTATATTGTTGCTTACTAATATTTTAAGTGAATTGTGTCACCTAAGGAATATCAGTGCTGCCCTCCCAATGGCCTGTGGTTGAGTAATGCCTAAGGCAACCCCAGGCCTCTGAACCTGCATCAACAGGAGGTTAGATGCTAAATAAATACAGCCCACAGAAGAGGCTATGAGAATGTAGTCCTCGAGCCTCCCTGGCCAGCAAAGGGAGACTGGAGAGAGGGAGATTGAGAGAAGGGAAGAGTGAGAGAAAGAGAGAGAAAGCAAGTGAGGGCACCGTTTGAATCCTTGTGTCCAGGCGTACTGGAAACTCTCAATTTATCCCTGATCTTTCAGTTGTAAAGACAATAAATCCCTTTCTCTAAAGCCAGATTGAGGGGTTTTTGTTTTTGTTTTGCCTGTAATTGAAAGACCCCTAAGCATTTCTAATACTGCATATTAAAAGTTGCTCAACCTCACTCATAATAAAACTATGAATTTAAAGTGAGATAGCATTTTCCATCAATTATATTGACAAAAATTAAAATTGATCACATACTATGTTGGCTGAACTGTGAGGAAATATTTTATTTTACTAGTGAGAATGTGTTTAATCATCCCTAAAGAAGGTAAAAATCTATTTGTTAAACTGCAAATACATGTATCTTTGACCCAGTAATTACACTATTGTGTACTCTGTCCCACAGATATATATCCTCGCCTGCAAAATGAGGCATGGACAAGGTTATTCAGTGCAGCATTGTTTGGAAATTCAAACAATAAGAATCAAACTAAATGTTCCTCAAGGGAGAATCAGTTTCATCCACACAGTGGAGGACTCTCTCTTAAAAGGAATAAATTTCTTTAGGAATTGATAATGGAAATCTCTCCATAATATATAGCTATGTAGAAGAAAAGAAAAAAAAAAGGAACAGAAGAATGTGACTAACTGGCATTAAAAAGGGAGGGGAAAGAAATCTATGTTCATAGTTGCATACATATTAAAATCTCTAGAAGAATAGACAAAAAAAAGAATACCATCATAAATGCTATATAGAGGAAATTGGTGGATAAGAGACAAGGGATAGAGGGAGATTTTTTTCAAATAAGATTTTTATGTACATTTAAATTTTTGAAACCTATAAATGTATAAGCTATTCAAAAATGAACTAAATATAATTTCAGGAGAAGAGAACCCTAACTTATATGTTGGAGCTATAGAACTCTAAACCCGTGAGTGGGGGTCCTTAGACTGAATTGTATGTAGACTGGACTCCATCTTCTAGAATTTCTGATTCTTTCCAGCCTTAAGAGATCAGGCTGCAGGGCTGGAAAGAAATACCCTGTGGTTAGTAGCGGCACCTACAGGAAAAACAGAATATTTCAGTTTGTTTCTTTGTGCTTTCTGGGAGGAGAAGGGAATGGGTGGGAGGGGGCATCAGAATAGTTTAGCAGGGCACAGGGCAGGAATGGTGATTTTTCCCATCAGAGTTGCTAGTTATTGTGAGCATAATTTTTCATATAAGCATATTGAAAGCTTAGACTTAAGAGCTGGTTACAGATAGTGGGTTTGTCACTCACTCTTTGATCCTCCCCGGCTGTATGGCTGTTGGTAAAAGCACTTAACATCTCTGAGCCATAGTGTCTAGTCTTGTAAAACAAGAAATATGCTATATATATTGCAGGTTAATGCCTCATGGTGTTTTTAAAATTTATTTTATTGAAGTACAGTTGATTTACAATATTGTGTTAATTTTTTCTATACAGCAAAGTGATTCCATTATACATATATATATTCTTTTTCATATTCTTTTCCATTATGGTTTATTACAGAATATTGTGTATCATCCCCTGTGCTATACAGTAGGACCTTGTTGTTTATCCATTCTATATGTAATAGTTTGCATCTGCTAATCCCAAACTCCCAATCCATCCCTCCCCCCTCCCCCTTGGCAACCACAAGTCTGGTCTCTACATCTGTGACTCTATTTCTGTTTTGTAGATAAGTTCATTTGTACCATTATTTTAGATTCCACATATAAGTGATATCATATGGTATTTGTCTTTCTGTTTCTGATTTACTTTGCTTAGTAGGATAATCTCTAGGTCCATCCATGTTTCTACAAATGGCATTATTTCATTCTTTTTTATGGCTGGTAGTATTCCATTGTGTATCTATACGACATCTTCTTTATGCATTCTTCTGTCAATGGACATTTAGGTTGCTTCCATGTCTTGGCTATTGTAAATAGTGCTGCTATGAAGATAGGAGTGCATGTATCTTTTCGAATTATAGTTTTCTCCCAATATATGCCCAGGAGCCTCACAGTGTTTTAGGAGACATATCTTGCTAGAGGAACTCAAAATCTGGCAAACAACAGCCTGTGCTTATTTAATCTTTAAGGCAAACCTCAACACCCCAAGCCCATTCCAACAGGAAGAGGACTGCTTATGAGATGTACCCCACAGAAGGGACCTCCTCCTCCATAGTCTCCAACTCATAGGGGCTGTGGAGATACAGGACAAAGGTGATGATTCCAGATAACAGGCCAGAGCAGTCAGGTTGGCTAAGGAGCTCACATTACCTCCAGGCCAGGGACACCTTGCTCTTCCTGTCCTGTGCATCCTGGACCAGAGGCCACTTTATGCTGTTTCCCGTTCTCCTCCTTACTAAATGGGCGTTTTGTCGTTATTACCCTGTTCTTTCTCTGTCCTTTCATGTGTGCCTTTTGGTTATACAGGAACCACAGGTTGCTGGGCCAGGAGGAGCCACGTCAGGACCTGACCAAGAAGACTGCACATCACCCAGAAATCTTGAACTTGGAGCAATAACCACATGAGTTGCTGTGCGGTTTCCCTCCGGGAAGGGGGTGAGTACAGTTTCACAGCATGCAATTACGGCTTCATCACAGTTACAACATGGCTGTTTTTTAAGGGGTGTGTGTGTGTGTGTGTGTGAATAGAAGGGTATGTGGATGTTGAGCTGTCAAAGGAGTGGATTACAACACAAATCCTCAGTGTTCACCAGCCAGTGCCTATCCCTTCTCCTCCACATAACACCACTTTGACCTTTCACTGGACAGCCAGAATCCCCAGCTCTCACTCAATCCATCTAGTTTGGGGGGATTTGGGCTCTATCACATGACTCAGGCCTGGCCAGTCAGAGCACTGCATCCCTTGTCCAATGCAGGTCTGTGAGCATGGGGCAATCAGAGCCTGTTTGAGGAGAGGGTCAAGACAGAAGGAAACTGAAGCAGGAGAGGAAGAGGGAAAGGAAGCAAGTGAGTGAGCAAGACACAAAGAGAAAAAAAGAGAGAGTGAGAGAGAGAAATCACAGGCCTCAGTAACATTTATGCCTTTGGATTAAGGCCCACTGGAAATTCTACATCTACCTCCAGACTTTTTAGTCATGAGAAAACAAACATCTTCTTGCCGAGGCCATGGAAGTTGGGCTTCCTATCACTTGCAATCCAAAGGATTCTAATTCATTTAAATTGCTCTTAAACCAAAGGAGGCTCAAACTCACTTATAATAAAAGAAACAAAAAGTAAAACTGAGATACCATTTTTTTCACTCTCAGATTGATTGGCAAAAATCCAAAACACACTGTGTTGGCCAAGCTGTGGGGAAATAGACAATTTCATACATGGCTGGTAGGTGCATAAGCTGGTACAAGCCCTGTGGAGGGCAATTTGGAAATGTCAATAAGCATTGCAAATGCATGTATCCTCAAATACTTTCAGATATATTCACACACATGCAAAATGAACTATATGCAAAGCTACTTATTTTAGCATTATTTTTACTGGCAAAAGAATTGACTTACATACTCATCGCTAGAGACCTGAGTGGATAAATTTAGGTGCATCCATACGGTGAGAATACTCTGAAGCTATAAAAACGAGAGAGAGAGAGAGAAATTTTTATGTGTTGATATAAAAGATTTCCAAGATATAGTGTTAATGGAATAATCAAGATGGAGAGAAAATGTTATAGTGTGCTATCATGCAAAATAAAACAAGGTAGTTTTTTAAAAATATGTTTTCTTGTATATGAATATAACATACTCTGGAAGTACAAAATAAACTAATAACTGGTAACTTTTGGCGTGGACTTGATGAAATGGAAGTTTTTTTCACTATATTCTTTTTACACTTTTATTTGTTTTTGAGCCATTATAAATATATTACCTGTTCAAAAATTAAATGAATTAAAAATTGAAAAAGTCCTAACTAGAACCCAGGAGCTACATACAAAACAATAAAAACAGGTTATGGATGCTGGCACTGAACTGCATAAATTGGATACAACTTCTTGAATCCTTCTAGAATGTCTGAGTCTATTGCAGCCCTGAGAGTTGTGCTGCAAAGCTGGAAACAGATGTTCTATGATGAGGGTGGCACCTACAGGACAGACTGAGAATTTTTCCATTTTTCTTCTGCTTTTCATTATTTTCTTCTGACTGACAGAAATTTAGTAGTGCATGGAGGAAGGGCAGTGAGAATGAATTTCCCACTAGAGTTTCTAGATATCAAGGTTTTGCTAATAATGATAGAGATATTGCAAACAAAACTATTTTAATATAAGGTACACAGGGAAGCAGTATGAAATAGAGGGATAAAGGTAGACTCTTCTGGTTACAAATATTGGCTTTGTCACTCCCCAGCTGTATGGCTTTGGGCAAAGCCACTTCACATTTCTGAGCAATAGGATTTACACTTATGAAATGAGAATAATAATACTTACCTTATGGGGTTATTGCCTCCTAACGTTTTAAGAGAGATTCACAGCCAGAAAAACCTTAAACCCAACAAAGAGTAGCCTGCCATTGTTCAGTCTCCAAGGTCATTCCAGGCCCTCGAACCTAATCCTTCAGGAAATGAGATGCTAAACAAATGCAACCCATAGAAGGGGCATCCTTGCCTAAGGTCACCACCTCAGATGGGGCCAAGGAAAATAAGGAGAAAAGAGAACCTTCCGGAGTGGCCACATTATGACTAACGAGCTCACTTCACTCTAGGGTCAGGGGTCTTAGAAAGTGTTCCAGGTCAGAGACCACTGTGGGCAGTTTCCCACTCTCCTTTTTCAAATGGAAGGTTTTATTTCGATTGTCATTATCTCTCCCTATAAGTGTATAATGGTGAGTTATGGTTTTCATTTAATCACAGTTTGCTGGACTACAAGAAGCCACATTAGGACCCGACCAAGAAGAATACTCATAACCTAGAGATTCTGGATTAGAGCAATAACTAGTTTATTTATGAGTTTGAGGTTGTTTATCTCATCTCCTTCTGGGCTGAGGATGAGCACAGTTTTTACTGTGATTAGTATAGTTGCATTACTGTGATATGGATGTCTTTAAAGATACATGCATGGATAGAAGGGTGTATGGTCCTGTGACTCAGGCCTGGGCAAATGGAGCGGGACATCCCTCTGTCCACAGCGATAGCTCAAGGACAGGTACATAATACAACTGAATTCAGTGAAAGTCAGACATAGGTCTTTGTGCTGAGTTTGGAGCTTGAGGATGAAAGCCTGGTGCTGCCTGGGGCCACTACAAGAGGAGAGACTGTCTGAGAATAGAGCCAAGCAAAGGGAAAATGCAGAGAGAGACAGAGACAGAGACAAAGAGACAAAGAGACTGAGAGAGAAAGATACAGAGGGACAGAGACCGAGAGGGCTAGGTCAGGTTTGATGACATCCTTTGAGTCCTTGCATAAAGGCATGTCTCTAGATATACTCACTGACTTTCATGTGAATCTTATTTCTTCTCTGTTGCTTAAACCAGATTAAGCTGAGTTTTCTACCACTTGAAATTGAATGAGTTCTTATTAACTTATATGAGAAGATGATATATTCATTCATTAAAAAAAGAAATACATAATACAACTACACAGAGACAACACTTTTCGCCTACCGTTGTCAAAAATCCAAACTTTTGATAGCACATGGTTGGACAAGCTGTGTGATAAAAGTCATTCACATGCAGGACTAGAGGGAATGTAAATTGCTACAATCCCTAAGTGGTGGGGAGATTAGAAAATCTATAAAAATTACAAAGGCCTCTGCCCTTTGACTCAGTAAGTCCACGTCTATGAATTTATTGTAAACATACACTTGTACCAGAGAAAGACCAATGTTCTGGTTATTCTTTGTTTGCTTCTGCACCTCATTTCCATTTTCACTCTTTTTTTTTCAATAGAGGTTGACCTCTATTGAATGCTTCACACAGGTTCTTCTACCCTCTGACTTCTTTCTAGGTTGGATTAATGTATGGGTGGACCATCAGCAAGAGATTGGAAAGGAAAGAAGAGAGAGGTCAAGATATGCATTCCAGTGACTCCTGTTTTGACAAGAGTGATTCTGGAAGAGCTTTTGTTTCTCTATCACCACAGCTAATATCAGATGGCCTCTTCCATGGCTATGGCCATCACCAGAGTGTGGTGACATCAATTCTTCCTCATTGTCCCTGCAGGCCAAATGCTGATAACAGATTTCTGCTGCAGGTAATCCCTGGGTATTCACCATCTCTTTTCAGTTCCCTTAACTCTAGTCATCTGTGATGGTTAATGTTGTGTTTCAACTTGACTGAGCCACAGAATGGCTAGATATTTGGTTAAACATTACACCGGCTGTTTCTGTGAAGGTGTTTTGGAATGAAATTAATGTTTAATCAGTAGACTGAGTAAAGCAGATTCCCTCTATACTGTGGGTGAGCCTTATCCAACCAGCTGAAGGCCTGAATGGAATAAAAGGCTGACCCTGTACCCCAGGTAAGAGAGAATTCTCCTGCCAAAGGTCTTCGAACTAGAAGATCATCTCTTCCTCATTTTACAGCAGCTCCTGACCTTCAGACTGAAACTGGGATATTGGGTCTACAGATTTTGGATTTGCCAGGCTTCATAATCATGTGAGCCAATTCCTTGTAATAAATCTCTCTCTCTCTCTCTCATATTTTAACAGGGATGATGTATTACTTAGGGTTATATATTTGCCCTCTCTCTCTCCTCTCTCTCTCTCTCTCTCTATATATATATATGTATATATATACATTTCTCTTTCTCTGGAGAACCCTAACTAATACATCATCCCTCTTAAAATATTTCCGTCATTAAATCCTCTTCAGTTAAACCCCTCAAGTATGCTATTTCTTTCCTGTGGGGGCCTTGACTAATACAGTAATTGGTATCAAAAATGGTTCAAGGATAATTAAAGAAAACTGGAGATACTATTTAGCTCTTTTAGACTAGCAAAGATGAAAAATACTAAATGGCTGTCAGTGATTATCAGCAGAGGTTTGGATTATGAGGGAACTTTCAAATATCTAAGCTATTCATGTTTGTATTTTTTAATGCTTGAATTTTTTTTCTTTTCTTTTTTTTTAACATCTTTATTGGAGTGTAATTGCTTTACACTGTTGTGTTAGTTGCTGCTATATAACAAAGTGAATCAGCTATACGTATACTTTTATCCCCATATCCCCTCCCTCTTGCGTCTCCCTCCCACCCTCCTTATCCCACCCCTCTAGGTGGTCACAAAGCACTGAGCTGATCTCCCTGTGCTATGTGGCTGCTTCCCACTAGCTATTTTACATTTGGCAGTGTATATATGTCCATGCCACTCTCTCACTTCGTCCCAGCTTACCCTTCCTCCTCCCGTTGTCCTCAAGTCCATTCTCTACATCTGTGTCTTTATTCCTGTCCTCCCCCTAGGTTCTTCAGAAGCTTTTTTTTTTTTTTTAGATTCCATATATATGTGTTAGCATACGGTATTTGCTTTTCTCTTTCGTACTTACTTCACTCTGTATAACAGACTCTAGGTCCATCCACCTCACTACAAATAACTCAATTTCATTTCTTTTTATGGCTGAGTAATATTCCATTGTATATATGTGCCACATCTTGTTTATCCATTCATCTGTCGATGGACACTTAGGTTGCTTCCATGTCCTGGCTATTGTAAATAGTGCTGCAATGAATAATGCTTGAATTTTAAAAAACAAGAAGGATATATTGTGCAACACAGGGAATATAGCTAATATTTTATAATAACTATAAACAGTGTATAACCTTTAAAAATTGTGAATCACTTTTGTACACCTGTAACTTATATAATACTGTACATCAACTATAGTTCAATAAAAAAAAGAATGCATTTTTAAAAAATGGCTCAAGGAAACAAACCCTCAAAATGGGATTCTGAGATTCCATTGCCCATATCTTTGATAAGCTCACAGATATCCTCTCCCAGGGGAAAGTAGGATAATAGTAATCCCTGATATGTAGCAATATCATGATTACTCAAGATAGCACTGTTGTAGGATGCCGTACAAGTGGATGGCAAGGCAAGATCAAATGACTAAGGCTCTTAATTGCTCTGGCAATGATGGTGATTATAATCTGTGGCCTGGCTGTTCCTGACTGCCTTGGAGAGCTTACAAAAGGAGGAAAAATCAAAGCCTAAAGACTTTTTTATTTATATATAAATTTATTTATTTATTTGACTGAGTTGGGTCTTCGTTGCTCCACGTGGGCTTTCCCTAGTTGTGGCGAGCGGGGGGCTACTCTTTGTTGCAGTGCGTGGGCTTCTCATTGCCGTGGCTTCTCTTGTGGAACACAGGCTCTAGGCATGCGGGCTTCAGTAGTTGTGGCATGCAGGCTCAGTAGTTGTGGCTCGTGGGCTCTAGAGCTCAGGCTCAGTAGTTGTGGCACACGGGCTTAGTTGCTCCGCAGCATGTGGGATCTTCCCGGACCAGGGCTCGAACCCATGTCCCCTGCTTTGGCAGGCGGATTCTTAACCACTGTGCCACAGGGAAGTCCCAAGCCTAAAGACTTGAACCTTCAAGTCAAAGAACAAGAAGAAAATCAAAAAGCCTCAATAGTGGCCTTAAAAAGATCATTTTCTACAGGGCACACGTGACCAAAAATTAGGTCCAAAAACTAACCGTATGTGTAACACAGAAATAGCACTACTTAAATGTTCAGCCCTTCAGGTTATCCCAAGGCAGTAGTTAATGAGGGTGGGTGGGATTCTGAGACCTAGAATAGGAATATTTGGAAAACTAGACATGAGGCTGAAAATTTAGAACACTGAAATCTCCTTGAATCTTCCTTGTCTGAGTAAGCAGCCCAGCTCTTTCCCAAGGAAGCCTGGCTTTCCTTTCATAAATTTCCTTTGTTGACTTAACTTAGGACAGTCACCTCACAAGGGGAGCCAGCTCTTCCCCCACCCATCCTCACCATCCCTTGTTTACTTCCAGATCCACAGTGAGAGTTAAATGCCAGCACAGCCCAAAGAGAGAAGAGTAAGGTCTTCTGCAGGAGGAGATAAAGTATACTTGCCCATCTGTATTAGCAGGAATCTAGGAAACAAACACAGGTATTGCTTCTGAGTGTGTTAGATGAAACATAAGGTTGTTTCAGGCCAAATGTTTTGATATGAATCCTCACAAAGGATTTGTGGTTTAGTGTGTTGGCTCAAGCACCTGGCTGTGGTTCTCTGAAGCCTTGGCAATGGGCCTACCATGAGGCTGTGATGCTGGAATTTTTGAGCAAGATGTACAGGGCAGACTTCAAAGCTTAAGCTGATGAGAATGTTGACGTGGATCTATTGTATTTATACGTAGGTTGAAGAGCCACCTCCCGTCCTCAATCATAAGCAGCAAGAGAAGTAGAAGACATTTACTTACTGAAGCATTAAGGAATGCCTTGTTGAAGGGAGCATCAGCATCTTAAAAAGCAATACTGATTTATGTTTTTTAATTGAAGTATAGTTGCTGTATAATATTATATGTTACAGGTGTACAATATAGTGATTCACAATTTTTAAAGGTATACTCCATTTATAGTTATTATAAAATATTGGCTCTATTCTCCATGTTGTACAGTATGTCCTTGTAGCTTATTTTATAGCTAATTGTTTGTACCTCTTAATCCCCTGTATTGCCCCTCCCCCTTCCCTCTCCCCACTAGTAACTACTAGTTTGTTCTCTATATCTGTGAGTCTGCTTCTTTTGTTATATCTGCTATATATTCACTGTTGTATTTTCATATTCCACACATGATGTCATACAATATTTGTCTTTCTCAGTCTGACTTATTTCACTTAGCATAATGCCCTGCAAGTCCATCCATGCTGCTGCAAATGGCAAATTTTCATTCTTTTTATGCTGAGTAGTATTCCTTTGTGATATGTACATATACCACATCTTCTTTATCCTTTCACCTGTTGATGTACACTTAGGTTGCTTCCATATCTTGACAATTGTAAATAATGCTGCTATGAACATTGTGGTGCATGTATCTTTTTTGAATTAGTATTTTTGGTGCTTCTTTTGGATATATACTTAGTAAGGAAATTGCTGGGTCACATGGTAGTTCTATTTTTAGTTTTTTGAGAAACATCCATACTGTTTTCCACAGTGGCTGCACCAATTTACATTCTCACCAACAGTGTACAAGGGTTCCCTTTTCTCCACATCCTTGCCAACACTTGTTATTTGTGTTCTTTTTCATGATAACCATTCTGACAGGTGAAAGGTGATATCTCATTGTGGTTTTGATTTGCATTTCCCTGATGATTAGCAATGTTGAGCATCTTTTCATGTGCCTGTTGGCCATCTACATTTCCTCTTTGGAAAAATATCTATTTAGCTCTTCTGCCCATTTTTTAATCAGGTTGTTTATTTTTTTGATGTTGAGTTGTATGAGCTTTTTATATATGTTGGATATTAACCTCTTATTGTTCATATCATTTGCAAATATTTTCTTCATTCAGTAGGTTGTCTTTTTGTTTTGTCATTGGTTTCCTCTGCTGTGCAAAAGCAAAAAGCACTATTTAAAAAGCTAGATTTAGTAGGCATGTTATAATGATGAGATATGCGTCTATAGAATTGGGGCTGATTTCATGGGAATAAGAAGATTCTGGGATGGTAGATGCCAAGTGGCTCTGCTTGACCATCAGAGATTAAATGGGAGTGATTACTTTAATAAGTCACAGGGTCTGGGTGGTAATCAGAATATTTTGACTCATAGATCCATTAAATTGATATCACGGCTAATTGGAGCTGGTAAACAGGAAGTAGCAAGCACTATAAGTGCCTTAGAAGACACCTGATGCCATACAGTAAAACATATGGTAGGAGATAAACCCCGTGAAAGCGCAGAAGCCTGCTCTATGGATGAAGTTTCCAGGAATAACTGGTCTGGGCATCTGTGTGAGATACAAGCTGTTACACTTGGCAACATCACTGCAAATGAATAGGGACAATATATAGTGAGCTTCTTTGGAATTTAGTGCCAAGATATTCCATGTTTGGCTGCATTGCTCCAGACCCCTTTTTTGGGTAACCCATAGACAATCAGTTTTATTGGGGCCTAGAGCAAGAGATGGTCAAGGCCAGTGGCATTCTGGTCAGTGTTTAACAACCAGCTCTCCAGAAAAACAAAAAAGCCTGATTTGTAGCATTTGCTACCTTTTATGGTGTAAATACTCCCATCACAGCTAATTCTGAGCTACTATAGTGACATCAACTAACTCACAAAATTCCTGAAAATTTACAAGTTGGTTCTCACCAGCCAGTATGAGCTAGATCCGGCACACCATACATCAAGGCTAAGGTGTAACTGCCTTGCTCTTGGGACTTACAATCCAGCAGACCCACTAGTACATGACAGTGACAGATAGGGATGCTATATGAATGGTCTGCAAGACCTAACATCACAGGGCAGATCTGGAGGGTTTTGAATGAAAGCCTCTTTGGTCACAACCTATTATCCATTTAAAAAACACTCCTGGCTTGCTACTGGTCCCTGGTTAAAACTGAATTTCTGATCAAAGGACACCAAGACACTATGTTATCCAATCCCCTGACTCATAACCATTCTCTACTCTTCTATATACCCTACTCTCAGACCAAGCACTTAAGCTTTAAGTGCATCACCAAGGCTTCCTTGCCCTCTGGCTTCCACTTGGAATTGACCAGTGCAAGGACACTGGAAGTCAGGAGGAGAGGGAGGCCAGGGGCTTATCCTTGCCTTCCCCTACTCCTTCCCTGCCTAGCTGTGATTTTGGAAATGCCTGTGTTCCTCTATGGTCACAGCTCCTGGCAAGGAGCCGTCTTCCCCAGCTCCAGCTCTTGCCAGCCTCAAGTAACACAGTTTTCTTCCTTTCACCTCAAGCTTAGGGATGGTAAAACAACCTCCTGTGGATTTTAGCTTATATCTGATCTTCACCATCCCTTATAGATTCCCTTAATCTTTCCCATCCCTATGTAAATAATTGCTTCATTACACTCTCAGCAGTTCATTTTGAACATATCCTCTGTTTCCTACAGGACTCTGGTTGATGCAAAGACTAACAAAGAATTATTCATTATGGCTCCATTTGCAACAGGCAGTAGGGGGAAGTGCTCAGAGGACAGGTTTGGGCACAGAGTGCCTGCATTTGGCTCCTGATTCCATTACTCACAGTTTTGTGACCGAAAACTGTGCAGTTTTGTACTTATCCACTCTGTCTCAGATTATTCATCTGTAAAATGGAAATAACAACTGAACTTAATGGATTGTGGTGAGGATTACGTGAGCTGATATAAATAAAGCACACAGAAAAATGTTGTAAGTGCAAGATGAGTGATAGTGTGGTAAGAAGAAATTCTAAAAGATAGAGAGATTATCTGAGTGGATCTGATCCAATCATATGACTCCTTAAAAGCAGAAAGATTTCTCCTGCTGATAGCAGAAAGGGAAGTCAAAGAGATTCCAAGAGTGAGAAGGACTTGATGCCATGCCCCTGCTGGTTGGAATATGAGGGACCATGTGAAAGGAATTGTGCTACATGTGGGATTGGAGAGTGCCTCCTGGCTGACAGCCCGCAAAGAAACCAGAACCTCAGTCCCACAACCCCTAGAAACTGAATTCTGTCAACAACCCAGGTAAGACTAGAAGCGGAGCCTCCAGGTAAAAGCCCCACTGGGCCAACAATTTAGCTTTGTTCTTGTTGGTCCTTGAGCAGAGAACCCCGTCAAATTCACCTGGACTTCTGAGCTACAGAACTGTGGATAATAAATGGAGTTAAGTCACTAAGTTTATGGTAACTTGTTATGGCAGCCTCAAAAAACAAATACAGATTGCTATTTTTATTATTGTTAATAAACGATAATAAACAATAAAACTAGAATCAACCTAAATGCCCATCAATAAATAATTGTACATTTGTGCAGTGAAATACTATGCAGTTGTTTAAAAAGTGTAAAGAAGCTCTTTATGCACTGCTATAGAAAGTTCCTATATATGTGTTTATGTGGGAAAAAAAAACAAAGTACAGAATAGTCTCTATAGTAGTCTGTATAATATGCTGCCCTTTGTGTAATAAAAAGAAGCAAGGTTATATATTTATTTATGTGTGTGTGTGTGTGTATGTGTGTGTTAAAACTCTCTGGAATGATACAGGAGGCTAATAACTGTGGTTACCTGCTTTGAGGGGTCATGAATAAGAACTGGACAGATGGGGGTGGCAGTGGGAGGGAGATTATTATGTACCTTTTTATACTTTCTGATCTTGGTATCATGTATAATATTCTCTCTTCAAAAAATTAGAAAAGTCTTTTAAAACAAGGAAAAATGCATATTAGAGCTACAGAACTCTAAACACATGGGTGGGCTTACCAATATGAACTATCAGCCACGTAAATTGGCTTCTTCTATCTTCTAGAATTTCTGGTCTATCGCAGCTCTGAGAAATCAGAGCTGACGAGCAAGAAAGAGACATTCTATGGTTATGGTGGCATCTACAGGACAAACTGAGAATTTTGGTTTGTCGATTTCAGTTTTCTCTGAGAAAGCTTGGAAGGAAGGAATGTTGAGTCCCCAGTGGAAGAGCTAAGCAGAAAAGTTTTAATAAGGACTGATGAAATTATCCCAAAGACATATTTACACAGGTCACACCAGGTAGGAAGTGCAGAGTAGTGAGATAAATACAGGTTGCAGAGCCTCATACACTTGGCTTAATATTTTCTCTGTGTCACCTTAGGTAAATGAACTGCAGCCTCTCTGAGCATTAGTTTCTTCACATATTTAGTTTGTTCATATGTGAAGAAACTGGCCCTTTCTTTAGTTTCTTCATATATGCAAACCTGGCCCTTTTGCACAAAGTAATATTAGAAAGAATACATGTAATGTGCTGAATATGGGGCCCGGCACATTGTTTTCATAGCCAGTAGCCAGTGTATTCTTGTACTTTATGTATCCTTCACTATCATTGCACTCACGAGGCTGACCTCCCTATAAGACTCACCCTGTTTCAACCCACTCCCCACTTTGATGCATATTCAGCTTTTCTCAACTTTCCATAAGCAAGCACATCACACCAAGCACAATTTAGCTTTCTTGAATCTCTTAATATCAAACCTGCATAGCCCCATCTCCCCATTTCTCACTGCACTCATGATTTGGGGTCATTTTTTAAACTCTTGGTGTGTCTGTTTCATTTTTCTGGAAAAATACTACGAATTATGTTTAAACATTTTTTAACCTAACTGACACTAACATGTATTTATCCACATAATAAAATGACATTTTCTCCTTCGGGACCATAATTAAACTTGAGCCTGACCTTTCCTCACCTTCAGGACATAAAGGTTCTTCTGAATCTCTGTTGGCCTTATGTCTATATGCACAGCACCACATTTTTAGAGTGATATGCTCTCGTATGTGTGTAAGGCTAAAGCAAAATAGAATTTGAGATCAAGAGCTGAGAGAAATTCATTAGTAATTTTATACTATGAATATATTTTAAACGTTTTGTAATTCAGTAAATAGAATATTTACTAGGGTAACAAACTAGGCAGGAATGATTATTTAAAGAAAATAAATATAGAGTTATGTTTAAGCCTAAAATAGAAGGAGGGTGATTCCCTGCTCCCATGATGTTTAGACCAACTAGAGGAGAGAAAACTAGACAGTAAAGGATGTGCTGATTATGATTGAAGTAGTGCAGGATCCAGAAAGAATTAAGAAAAAACAAGAGTAGAAAAATCATGTTTCCAAACAGATGGTGCTGCATATCATAAATATTGTGATGAAGCTAATGACCCAGGGGGTTCTGGGCTGGTCAAATGATACTCTAATGGGGCATTTCAACAATCCAGATGACAGGAATTACAGAGAGTGACTAGTCATGATTACTGAAAAATCTATGCTGTAGTGGACATAAAATAGGCTCAACCACAGAAAAATGAAAACATAATACAGCAAATATAGTAGTAATATATTATATTGATATTAATGATACAAATTGCTAAAGAATTCAGGCATCAAGTTAGAGAATCATAAACCACATGGCAATATATGGATATATGGATATTGTGCTCCTTGATATTACTGAAGTTAAAAAAGTGAGGGTTGACATTCAGGCACCATAAAAGTCACTAGCCAGAGACAGTCATTACTGGAATCGATATTTACAGGATGGAAAATTAGATGACCAACCCCAAACAACAGTTTAAGAGCTAAACTGTGGAAAAATTATAGAAAAGCAAAACAATACTGATGAAACTAGGATAGCCTGGGCATAAAGAATACATGTAAAATAAATTGTTGTTCAGACAAGCAGAGATGAAATGAAGATTAGAACATTTATAAGGCAGGATCTCCCCAGGAAATAATTACAATTATGGGAGCAACTAAAAGTACAGGTGGGGTGTAATGATATCCCAGTTGAGATAGGCAGAGTTAGGACACAGACTACTGAAAGATGTGGAGATTATTGCATACCAAAGTAGACTTAGAGAAATAGAAGGAAAAAAGCATATAAGAAATCTATTAGAAAAGACAAGACAAGAAAAGAAAAGAAAAAAACAAGAAAAGAAAAGAATAGAAAGACACACACCCACCGCAGACTTTATTACGGACGTGAAAAGCATTATATCTATCTTACGGACAGGCAACCCCTGAGACAGAATAACAGACCACATAAGGACAAATGGCTGTCATGCAGCCCCAAAACAAAGAGCCTCTGCCATTCCAACAACCAGAGAGAAGGAATGAACTATCACAATCAAAGAGACCAAGGAAAAGCTTAGAACAAGGATAAAGAGCAAACCTAGAGCTCCAAACTACAGACTTGGCATTGTTTTATCTTCCCATATTAGAAAATGTTTTTCTATTTAATCTATTAAAATGTAATTGAACTAAAAATGTTAAGATTACTAGATACGTGACCACAGGTATCAATAGTTTCAGGAAAAATGGCCAAGTATACATAAAGGAAAAAGAAAGATAAAATTTTAAATGTTTGGAAGAACCACATCAATAGGAGTTTTGGTAAAATGAGATCTAACACCAGCTAGTTGCCTTACTGGAATTCATGAAGTATCCCTTAATACCAAACTCTGAATGAGTCATTGGAACAGACATAATTAAGAAATTACAAGATATTGGAGAAAACAAAATCAATTTAGCAGTATATATAGTTCTATTGGAGAGGCAAAATTGGTACCAATGACATTACTCACATTGAGTTGTGAAATGTCACATTTTTATTCCCTTGAATAAAGTTTATTCTTGTAAGTTTTGTAGAATTTATTCAGTGCTTTTATTGTGGGAAATTTTTCTAGAAATTTGCCCATTTCATCTAGGTTTTCAAATGCATTGGCATAAAATTTTGTTGTTGAGGTGGCAGTAGTCATGGCATCTCAGTGGTTCCTTTTTGATAAGTTTTTGAAAAAATTATAAACTCACAAAAAGTTGCAAAAATAGTACAAAAAGGTCCTGTATACCCATCACCCAACTTCCCCCAATAGTAACACTGTACAATGTGAAAACTAGGAAACTGATATTGGCACAATACTACTGACTAGATACAGAACTTACTTGGATTGCATCACTCTTTACATGCACTGATTTTTTTCTGTGTGGGTATAGTTCTATGAAGTGTGTGTTTTTTGTTTTTGTTTTTTTGCTTTACCAGACTTTTTTTTTTTTAACATCTTTTTTGGAGTATAATTTCTTTACAATGTTATCCAGCAGTTCTATGAAATTTTATCACTTGTATAGACTCAGGTAGCTGCCATCACAGTCAAGATATGGAACTGTTCCATCATACAAAGACCCTCCATTGTTCTACACTTTTATAATCATACCCCCTCCCTAACCTCTGACAGTCACTAATCTGTTCTCCATCTCTATAATTTTGTCATTTCAAAATTGTATAAATGGGATCGTGTGGTATGTAACCCTTGGATATTGGCTTTTCTTCTCTCAGCATGGTTAATGATATTGAACATCTCTTCATATGCTTATGTGCACCCATATTCCCTATTTGGTTAAGTGTCTGTTTCAAACTGGATTTGGTGGGTTTTGTTTTGTTTTTCTAGCTGCATTGTTTGTGTTTTTACTGGTAAACTCACAGAGTTCTTTATATCTTTTGGATCCAAGACCTTTGCCAGATATGTGATTTGCAAATATGTTTTCCCAATCTGTGGCTTATCTTTCTAACCTCTTAACAGGGTTTTTCACAGAACAAAAGTTTTTAATTTTGGTGAAGTCCACTTTATCAATTTTTCTTTTATGGATTGTGCTTTTGATGTTATATCTAAGAACTCTTTGCTTGCCTTAGGTCACAAAGATTTTTTTCTGAAAGTTTCCCTCTAAAAATATTATAGTTTTACTTTTTACACTTAGACTTATGTTCCATTTTGAGTTAATTTTTGCATAAGGTGACAGGTTTGCATCAAAGTTCATTTTTCTTTCTATGAGGGTTCAATTGTTCCAGCACAATGTGTTAAAAATGCTGTCCTTCCTTCATTGCATTGGTTTTGCACCTTCGTCAAAAATCTGTTGGCCATACTCATGTAGGTATATTTCTATGTTCTCTATTCTGGTCTACGATCTATGTGTTTATACTTCTATAAACTTGTCTTGATTACTGCAGCCATACAGTAAGTCTTAAATCAAGGTATTCTGATTTCTCTAACTTTATTCTTCTTTTTCAAAAATATTTTAGCCAACTCCAGTTTATTTGCCATTCCATATGAATTTTTTATTAAGATTGGACTATGTCTACAAAAAGATTGTAAGAATATTTATGTGAATTGCACCAAATCTATAGAAAAATTTAGGAATAACTAACATTTTTACTACATTGAGGCTTCCAATTTATGAACATAGTGTTTCTCTTCATTTTATTGGTGCTTCTCTTATATTATCAACATTTTGTACTTTGTAGCATATAGTCTTGTAACTCTTTTGTTAGACTTGTGCCTGGTATTTCATTTTTTGAGAGATTTTGATTGGTTTTGTTTTTTTAATTTTGGTCTCCAATTTATTCATTACAAATATATAGAAATATGATTGAGTTTTGGGTGTTGACCTTATATCCATTGATCCTGCTAAACTCACTTATTAGTTATAGGGTGTTTTTTTTTTTTAAGTGAATTTTTTTTTTAATAATCTCCCAAATAGTTTTTTTTTTTAAATTTATTTTATTATTTATTTATTTTTGGCTGTGTTGGGTCTTCATTTCTGTGCGAGGGCTTTCTCCAGTTGTGGCGAGCGGGGGCCACTCTTCATCGCGGTGCACGGGCCTCTCACTATCGCGGCCTCTCTTGTTGCAGAGCACAGGCTCCAGACGCGCAGGCTCAGTAGTTGTGGCTCACAGGCCTAGTTGCTCCGCGGCATGTGGGATCTTCCCAGACCAGGGCTCGAACCCGTGTCCCCTGCATTAGCAGGCAGATTCTCAACCACTGCGCCACCAGGGAAACCCTATAGGGTGTTTTTTTAATGTAGACTAGGTCTCTAAAGACTATACCTGTGTGACAAATTCAGCCCATTGTCTGTTTTTGTAAATAAACTTTCATAAAAACATGCTAATTTGTTTATGTTTTGCCTATGGTTGCTTTCATGCTACAATAGCAAAGTTGAAAAGTTGTGACAGAGACCATTATGCCTATTTACAGCTGAAAATATTTACTATCTAGTCCCTTTCAGAAAAAGGTTGCTGACAAGGTTATGACGTGATATAGACGATCATGTAATATGTAAATAGAGACAATTTTATTTCCTCTTTTATTACCTGTATGCCTTTAATATCCTTTTCTTGCCTAGTTACACTGCTTAGGACTTCCAGCAATATGTTGAATAAGAGCAGTAAGAGTGAGCATTCTTTCCTCATTCTCAATTTTAGAGGGAAAGCATTTGGTTTTTCACTGTTAACTATGATGTTAGCTGTAGGGTTTTGTAGATGTTCTTCATGAGGTTGAGGAAATGCCTCTTTATTCCTAGTTTTCTGAGAATTTCGTTGTGAATGGGTGTTGAAAATTTTTTCAATGCTTTTCTGTGCCAGTTTATATAATTGTGTGGGTTTTCTTCTTTACCTATTAATATATTGAATTACTTTGACTTTCAAGTATTGAACTAACCTTTTTTTTTCTGGAATGAATCTTACTTAGTTGTGATACACAATTCTTATACACATAAGCTATAAATAGCTTATATACATATCTTATGTACATAAGATACAAAATTCTTATATATTACTAGATATAATTTGCTAGTTTTTTTTAGGGTTTTTGTGTTTGTAGTTTTCATGTTTTGTACTGTCTGTCTAATTTTGGTATGAGGGTAATACTAGCTTCATAAAATGAGTTGGGAGATGATTTCTCTTTTTTTATTTTCTAGAAAAGATTGTATAGAATTGGTGTTAATTCTTGTTTAAATGTTTGGGAGCAGTGTCCACAGACAACATCTTGGCCTGCAGATTTTTTTTCTGGAGCTTTTTAATTACCAAATTAATTTATTTGATAATTATAGGACTCTTCAAATAGTCTGTTTCATCTTTGGTGAGTTTTGTAGGTTGTGGTTTTCCAGGAATTGATTCCCTCCATTAAATGGTTGAATTTATGTATGTACAGCCAATGGTAGGGTTTCCTTAATATCCTTTTAATATCTGCAAGGTTTGTAGTGATATTCCCTTTTTCATGCCTGATATTGGTAATTTGTGTCTTCTCTCTCTTTTTTCTCTGTCAGTCCTGTTAGAGCTTTATCAATTCCATTGATATTTTTAAGCAACCAGATTTTTATTTGATTGATTTTTCTCTACTGTTTTTCTATTTTCAATCCATTGATATCCATTGTCTTAATTATTTTCTTTCTTCTACTTGCTTTAAGTTAATTTTGCTCTTCTGTTCTAGCTTCCTGAAGTGGAAGCTAAAATTATTGATTTGAGACTTTGCTTTCTTTTTTAATATTAGCATTTAGTGCTAACAATTTCCTTCTCAGCACTGTTTAGCTGCATCCCACACATTCATTTGGATATTTTAATTTTTGTTTAGTTCAATGTAATTTTTTATTTCCCTTTAGAGTTCTTCTTTAACCCAAGGATGATTTTGCAGCATGTGGTTAAATTTACAAGGGTTTGAAGATATTTCTCTTTTCCTTCTAATAGATTTCTAGTTTGATTTCATTATAGCCACAGAACATATTTTGTATGATTCCAGTTCTTTTACGTTTGTTGAGACTTGTTTTAAGACCAAGGGTATGGTCTTGGTGAATATTCCATGTGCAATTGAAAAGAATTTGTATTCTGCTGTTGTTGGGTGGAGTATTCTATAAATATCAATTAGATCCCATTGATTGATGGCATTTTTCAGTTCTGCTATATCCTTGCTGATTTTCACTCTACTAGTTATATCAGTTACTGAGAGGAGTGTTGAAGTCTCCACTTGTAAGTTTATCTATTTCTCTTTTATAGTTCTGTCAGTTTTTGCTTCATGTATTTCGCAACTTGGTTGTTTGGTGAAAACACATTGAGAATTGTGATGTCTTTTTGGTGGATTGACCCTCCTTATTGTGTAATGTACCACTTCTTTCTTCTTTGCTCAGAAGTCTACCTTATCTAAAAAGTCTACTTTATCTAATATTAATATAGCCACTCCCATTTTTTTATTAGTATTTGAATGGTATACTTTTTCTATCATTTTACTTTTAACCTAACTATATCATTATATTTAAAATGAATTTCCTGTTAATAGCATATAGCTTAGTTAGTTATAGTTTTTATCCAATTTCTTACTGTGTTAAGTAGATATTTACATACTAGACAACATTATAATTTTTCTTTCAACTGTCTAATAATAATTTTAAAGACTCATAAGAAGAATTATATTGTGTTATATTTACCCATTTCATTGTTCTTGCTTTATTACTGATGTTCCAGGTTTTTTCTATTACTATTTTCTTTCTGTTGTAACAACTTCTTTCAGCAATTCTTTTAGATCAGGTCTGCTGACAACAAATTTTTTTATTTTTTTTCATCTGAGAATGTCTTTATTTCACCTTTTTTTCTTGAAAGGTATTTTTGCTAGATATAAAATTCGGGGTTGATAGTTGTTTCCTTTTAGCAATTAAATATATTTTGCCACTTCCTGCTGACCCCTGTGGGTTTTATTTTTTTAATTGAAGTATAGTTGACTTACATATTTTTAAACTTTATTGAAGTATAATTGATTTATAATGTTATGTTAATTTCTTGTGTACAGCAAAGTGACTCAGTTATACATATAACTGTATATATATATTCTTTTCCATTATGGTTTGTCACAGAATATTGAATATCGTTCCCTGAGATATACAGTATGACCTTGTTGTTTATCCAGCCTATATATAACAGTTTGCCTCTGCTATAATGGGAGTTTGGGATTAGCAGTGACCCCTATGGTTTCTAATGAGAATTTCTCTGTTACTTGAATTGTCATTTGAAATATGTAGTTTCTCTCTGGATCTTTTAAGATTTTTTTCTTCTTTGTTTTAGTTTTCAGAAGTTTGATCATGATGTGTCTTAAAATGAACTTCTTTGGGTTTATCTTGTTTGTGGTTTACTCAGTTTCTTGAATCCGCAGTTTATGTCTTTCACCAGATTTGGGAAGTTTTTCACTGTTTTGGTTAAAAAATTTCTCATCCCCACATGCTTTCCTCCCTTTTACTAGGACTCTGATGATATAAATGTTATACATTACGTTATTGTCCTATAAGTCCCTAAGGTTCTGTTCATTTTTTTCAATTGCCTTTTTGTCTCTTTTTCAGATTGTGTGATTCTTATTGATCTATCTTCAAGTTTACTGAAGACTTTTGCATCTGTTCATGAGAGGTATTAGTCTGTAGTTTCCCTTTCTTGTAATGTCTTTGTCTGGTTTTGGTATTAGGAAATATTGTCCTCATAAAATTAGTTAGGAAGTATTCCCTCTGCTGTTATCTTCCGAGAGATTGTATTGGTGTAATTTCTTCCTTAAATGTTTGAAAGAATTCACCAGTGAACCCATCTGTCCCTGGTGCTTTCTTTTTTGGAAGGTGATCATTTGTTGATTAAATAGAAATAGGCCTATTCGTATTGTCTATTCTTGTGTGAGTTTTAGCAGATTGAAGCTTCCAAAGAATTTATCCATTTCATCTAGGTTATCAAATTTGTGGGCATAAAGTAGTTTATAGTATTCCTTTATTATTCTTTTAATATCAATACACTCTGTAGTTATGTCTCCTCTTCATTTCTGATATTAGTAATTTCTTTCCTTTCTCCTTTTTTCTTAGTAAGCCTGGCCAGAGGCCTATCAGTTTTACTGAACATTTGAAAGAGCCAGATTCTGGTATAATTTATTTTCTCTATTAATTTTATGTTTTCAATTGTATTGATATTTGCTCTAACTGTAATAACTTATTTTCTTCTACTTATTTTAGATTTAATTTTCTCTTCTTTTTCTTAAATATACAGCCATACTTAGAAAACTCTAATTCTGTAATATGGTGGTGTGTTAACCACTTAACTATAGTATAAAGGTTAAAGAAAAAGAGTATTAAGAACAACTATAGCTACTATAATTTGTGACAAATATACAATATAAAAAAAGGTAAGCTGTGATATCAAAAATATAAAAGGGGAGGGAATAAAAGGGTAGTTTTTAATATACAATTGAAGTTAAGTTGCTATCAGGATAAACTGGAATGTTAATCTATAAGGTGTTTTGTGTAAGCATCATGATACCCACAAAGCAAAAACCTGTAGTAGATTCACAAAAGATAAAGAGAAGAGAATTAGAGTGTACCATCATGGAAAATCACCAATTCACAAAGGTAGACAGCAAGAGAGGAAAAAAGGAACACTGAAACTACAAAATGGCCAGAAAGCAATTAATAACATGACATTAATAAGTCATTATGTATTAATAATTACTCTAAATGTAAATGATTGAATTATCTAATCAAAAGGCACAGAGTGGCTGGATGGATTAAAAAACAAGACCCAGCTATATGCTGCCTACAAGATACTCACTTCAGCTTTAAGGACACATATAGGCTCAAAGTGAAGGGATGGAAAAAGATACTCCATGCAACTGTGAACCAAAAGAAAGTGTGGGTAGCTATACTTATATAAGCTGTATAAGCTATACTTAAAGTTACACTTGAAGCCAAAAATGATAATAAGAGACAAAGAAGGTCATTATTTGATGATAAAGTGATCAACTCATCAAAAAGATAGAACAATTGTAAATATAGACACAATCAAGATTGGAGCACCTAAATATATTAAGCAAATACTAACAGATCTGAGGGGAGAAAGAGACAACAATACAATAATAGTAGGGATTCAGTGCCCCACTTTCAACAATGGATAGATCATCCAGACGGAAAATCAACAGGAAAACACTGGACTTGAACTATACTTTAGACCAAGTTGACCAAATAGATATATAAAGAATATTCCAACCAATAGCAAAGAACACACATTCTTTTCAAGTGCACATGGAATCTTCTCCAGGATAGATCACATGCTAGGCCACAAAACAAGTCTCAGGAAATTTAAGAGGTTAGAAATTATATCAAGCATTTTTTCAAACCACAATGGTATGAAACCAGAAATCAATTACAGAAAGAAAAATGGGAAAAGTGCAAACGTATGGTGACTAAACAACATGCTACTAAAAAACCAATGGGTCAATGAAGAAATCAAAGAGGAAATCAGAAAATACCTCAAGACAAATGTAAATGGAAACACAACTTTCCAAAATCTATGGGATGCAGCAAAAGTTCTCAGAGGGAAGCTTATAGTGATACAGGCCTTCCTCAAGAAATAAGAAAAACTCAAATAAACAACTTACCATCTAAAGGGATTAGAAAAAGAAGAACAAATGAAGCCCAAAGGCAGCAGAATTACAAAAATAGTAAAGATCAGAGATAAGAAGAAGTAAAATAGACACAAAAAAAGGAAAGATCAATGAAAGCAAGAGCTGGTTTTTTGAAAAGATAAAAAAAGGTGATAAATCTTTAGCCAGGCTCATCAAGTAGGGAAGAAAGAGAGGGACTTCCCTTGTGGTCCAGTGGTTAAGAATCCACCTTCCAATGCAGGGGACGCAGGTTTGATCCCTGGTCGGGGAACTAAGATCCCACATGCCACAGGGCAATTAAGCCCGCACGCCGCAACTGAGACCCAATGCAGCCAAATAAATAAATTAATTAATTTAAAAAAATGGTTTAAAAAAAGAATCATTTAAAAAAAAGAGAAGAGGACACACATAAACAAAATAAGAAATGAAAGAGGAAAATAACAGTTGATACCACAGAGATACAAAAAAATCATAAGAGACTACTATGACAGTCATATGCCAACAAATTGGATAAACTAGAAGAAGTGGACAAATTTTTAGAAACATACAGCATGCTAAGAATCATGAAGAAACAGACAATTTGAACAAACTGATCACTAGTAGTGAAACTGAATTTGTAATAAAAATACTCCTAGCAAACAAAAGTCCAGGAACAGATGGCTTCACTGAGGAATTCTACCATACACACAAAAGAAGAACTTAAACCTGTTCTCAAACTATTCCAAAAAAATTAAAAGGGGGGAACACTCCCAAATTCATTCTATAAGGCCACCATTACCCTGATACCAAAACCTGATAAAGGCAGTAAAAAAAAAGAAAGAAAATTATATGCCAATATCTTTGATGAATATAGATGTAAAAATTCTCAATTTCAACAAAATATTAGCAAACCAAATCCAACAATTTATAAAAAGGTTCATACACCATAATCAAGTGGGATTACTCCAGGGATGCAAGGATGGTTCAATATTTGAAAATTAATCAGTGTGATACACCACATTAACAAAGAAGGATAAAAAAAAAATCACATGATTATCTCAATCAATGCTGAAAAAGCATTTGACAAAATTCAACATCCATTCATGATAAAAAAAAACTCTCATCAAAGTTGGTATAGGGCTTCCCTGGTGGCGCAGTGGTTGAGAATCTGCCTGCCAAGGCAGGGGACACGGGTTCGAGCCCTGGTCTGGGAGGATCCCACATGCCGCGGAGCGGCTAGGCCCGTGAGCCACAATTACTGAGCCTGCGCGTCTGGAGCCTGTGCTCCGCAACAAGAGAGGCCGCGATAGTGGGAGGCCCGCGCACCGCGATGAGGAGTGGCCCCCACTTGCCGCAACTAGAGAAAGCCCTCACACAGAAACGAAGACCCAACACAGCCATAAATAAATAAGTAAATAAATAAAAATTAAAAAAAAAAAAAAAGAAAAAGTTGGTATAGAGGGAATATATCTCAACACAAAAAAGGCCACTTATGACAAATACAAAGCTAACTTCATACTCAACAGTGAAAAGCTAAAAGCCTCTCTTCTAAAGGAACAAGACAGGGATGCCAAAGCAATCTTGAGAAAAAAGAACAAAGCTGGAGGTATCGTGCTCTTTGACTTTAGACTGTACTAAAAAGTTACAGTAATCAAAATAACATGGTACTGGCACCCAAACAGACACATAGATCAATTGAACAGAATAGGGAGTCCAGAAATAAACCCACACACCTATGGTTAATTAATCTATGACAAAGGAGGCAAGAATATGTAATTTTAAAAGGACAGTCTCTTCAATAAATTGTGCTAGGAAAACTGGACAGGTACATGTAAACGAATGAGATTACAACATTTCCTCATGCCATATACAAAAATAAATGAACAATAATTTAAAGACCTAAGTGTAAGACCTGAAACCAGAAAACTCCTAGAAGAGAACATAGGCAGAACACTGACAAATTGTAGCAATATTTTTTTTTGATCTGTCTCTTAAGGCAGAAGAAATAAAAGCAAAGTAAACAAATGGGACCTAATTAAACTTAAAGCTTTTGCACAGTAAAGAAAACCATGACAAAATGAAAAGACAACCTACTGAATGGGAGGAAATATTTGCAAATGATATGACCTACCTGCGGTTAATATCCAAAATACATAAATAGCTCATATAACTCAATTTCAAAGAAACACAAACAACCTGATTAAAAATAGGTAGTAGAGCTGAACAGACATTTTCCCAAAGACATACAGATGGCCAACAGTGAAAAGATGCTCAACATCACTAATCATCAGAGAAATGCAAATCAAAACCACAATGAGATATAACCTCACACCTGTCAGAATGACCATCATCAAAAAGAACACAAATAACAAATGTTGGCAAGGATGTAGAGAAAAGGGAACCCTTGTACACTGTTGGTGGGAATGTAAATTGGTGCATCCATATGGAAAACAGTATGGAGGTTCCTCATAAAACTAAAAATATAAGTACCATTTGACCCAGCAATTCCACACCTGGTAAATATCTGGGAAAAAAATGAAAATACTAATTTGAAAAGATTGTGCTCCCCAATGTTCATAGTAGCACAATTTACAATAGTCAAGATTTGGAAGCAACCCAAGTGTCCATCAACAGATTAATGAATAAAGAAGATGTAGTATATGTATTCAATGCAATATTACTCTGCCATAAAAAAGAATGAAATTGTGTCATTTGCAACAACATGGATTAACCTGAAGGGTATTTTTTATGCTTAGTGAAATAAGTAAGACAGATAAGGACAAATACTATATGTTATCACTTATATGTATTGTTTAAAAAGTAAAACAAGTAAATTATATAGCAAAATAGAGACAGACTTACAGATATATAAAACAAACTAGTGGATACCAGTGGGGAGAGGGAAGTGGGAAGGGGCAAGAGAGGGGGTATGGGATTTGGAAATACAAACTACTATCTAAAAAATAGATAAGCAACAAGGATATATGGTACAGCACAGAGAATTACACCCATTATTTTGTAGTAACTTTAAATGGTGTATAATCTATAAAAATGCTGAATCACTATGCAGTACACCTGAAACAAACATAATATTGTAAATCAACTATACTTTAATTTAAAAATAAAATAAATAAATAAATAGAAAATCTTGTCAGACAAGGATCAAGAAGACTTCAAACTGAATGCAAAGAAGACAATAAATAGTTGTCAACATCAATATGACAGCAATGTTGAAACTGTCTGAAAAAAATTTTTTAAAGCCATGATAAAATGCTTCAACAAACAATCATGAGACTGCTTAAAATAAATTTTAAAAACATATAAAGCTTCAGGAAGGAAATGGATAGTCTCAGCAAAGAAATACAAATTGATAAGAGTAATCAAATTATATTATTAGAACTGAAAAATACAATAACAAATAAAAATTTGGTGGATTTTTATTCATTCAGTGGATGAGCTCAACACCAGAGTGGAGAGGAGAGAGGAAAGATCTGTGAATTGAACAATTGAGATTACTCCAACTGAACAACAGAGAAAAATAGACTTAAAAACTGAACAGAGTCAGAGGGACCTGTAGGACTATAAAGAAAGAGCTAACATTTGTGCCAACAGAGTTCTATATAGAGAGGATAAGGAGGGCAGAGTTGAAAAAGTACTTTAAGAAACAATAGCTGAAAAAATCCCGAATTTGGCAATAAATGTAAATCTATAGATTCATGAAGTTCTGTGAACTCCAAACAAGATAAGCCTAAAGAAATTCACACCAATATACATCATACATAAATTTCTAAAAACTAAAGACAAAGAAAAAATGTTGAAAGCAGTCAGAGACTAATGTCACCATACCTACAGGAGGAAAACATTCAAATGATAGTGGATTTTTCATCAGAAACCATGGAATCACAATGAGGTGGTACCATACATTTCAAGTGCTGAAAGAAAAGAACTGCCAACCCAGAATTTTATACCAAGTGAAAACATCCTTCAAATGGTGTGGAAATCAAGACATTCTCAGGTGAAAGAACACCAAGAGAATTTGCCAGTAGCAAACCTACCCTAAAAGAATGGCTAAAGGAATCTCTCTAAATAGAAAGGAAATGATAAAAAAGAACCTTCAAATATTAGGAAAGAGGGACAACAACAACAAAAAACCATGGTAAACAAATATATGGGTAAATACAATAGGTTTTTCTTCTCCACTGAGTTTTCTAAACTATGTTTGATGGTTGAAGCAAAAATTATAACACTGTCTGATATGTCCTCTCTGTTCAGAAAATATATTTTTAAAATTACATTATACATGGGAGAGGAAAAGGGAACACAAAAGGAGGTAAGGTTTCTATATTTCATTTGAACTGGTAAAATGATGACGCCAGTAGACCATGATGGGTTATAGACATATAATGTAATATCTAGAATAACCACTTTAAAAAGTATACCAAAAGAGATGCACTCAAAGACATGATAAGTAATTCAAAATAGAATTCTAAAATTTGTTCCATTTATTCACAGGAAGGCAGGAAAAAAAATAGAGAAACAAAACAGAAATAAGGGGAAAAAAAGAGTAAACTGCTGATTTTAATCTTAACATACAAATACTTACATTGAAAGTAAATAGTTTAAATATATAATTAAAAGATAAAAATTTACAGAGTGAATTATAAAACATAACCCACTATCATCTGTCTACAAAAAACTCACTTCAAATATAAAGATACAGACAGGTTGAAAGAATAAACATAAAAGATATATTATGCAAACATTAATCAAAGGAAAATAGGAATGACTCTATAATACCAGATAAGATAGACTTCCTCTGAAAGAACATAACCAGAGACAGAGAGGGGCGGTTATATGGCAATAGAAGGGTCAATCCACTGAAAAGAGATAGTAATCCTAAATGGGTAGGCACCAAACAACAGAGCTGAAAATTATGTGAAACAAAACCTGAAAGAACTCAGAGGAGAACTAGACAAACCCACAATTATAGCTGAAGACTGTTACACACTTCTCTCAACAATTGATAGAACAACTAGACAGAAAATCAGCAAGATATAGAACTCAACAACACCATCAACTAACAAGATCTAGTGGACATTTAAGGAACAATCCAAGCAACAAAAGAAGAATACACATTCTTTTTAAATGCACATGGAAGACATACAAATGTCCTGGCTCATCAAACAAACCTCATTTATAGCACTAAATGCATACATTAGAAATCAGAAAAGAAAAAACTTAAATCAAATTTAAGCTCACCTCAATAATTCAGAAATAAAGAGAAAAATAAAGAAGCAGAAAAAGGTAAATAATAAAGATAAGAGCAGAAATCAGTAAAATTGGAAACAGAAAAACAATAGAGAAAATGAAACAAGAGTAACACTGCTAATACACAAAACAATTTGGATAAATCTCCAGGGAATTATGCTAAGTGAAAAAAACCTAATCCCAAAAGTTTACATAATGTGTAATTCCATTTATATAACATTCTTGAAATGACAAAATTTTAGAAAAGAAGAAGAGATTAGCTGTTAAAAGGGGCTAAGGAGGGGGTGCAGGCAGGAGGAAGTGAGTGTGGGTATAAAAGGGCAATATAAGGGGTCCTTTTGTTGATGGAAATGTTCTGTATTTTGAGTGTATCAGTGTCAATGTCTTGGTTACTATACTGTATTATATAGTAACATTTTGCAAGATGTTCTAATTGGGAGAAATTAAGTAAAGGACACATAGGAGCTCTATAATTTTTTACAGCTGCATGTGAATCTACAATTAGCTCAAAATAAAAGTTTAACTGCAAAGGAATATATAATTACAACTCTCAAAACTCAATGATAATTGAACCAACTCCCCAATCAAAAATGGTAAAAAGATTTGAACATACATATCCATAAAGATACACAGATGGGAAAAAGGTACATGAAAAGATGTTCAGCATCATTAGTCATGAGGGAAGTACACATTAAAAGCACAATGAGATATCACTACATGCATATCAGAATGGCTAACATTTGAAAAATGACCGTGTCAAGTGTTGAGGAGGAGGCACAACAACTTGAACTCTCATCATTGGTGGTGAGAATGCAAAATGCCATAACCGCTCTGGAAAACATTTTAATGGTTTCTTATAAGGTTTAACATCCTTATCACATAACCCAACAGTCCTACCTCTATGTTACACAAAACTTAATCATGAATGTTTATAATATTTATTTATAATCACCCAAAACTGGAAGCAACCCAAATACCCTTCAGTTGTGACTGCACAGTCAAACCATGTTACATCCATGCAGCAGGATGCCGTATAACAATGAAAATGAACAAACTCCCGACAGAATGATGTGGAGGTACCTCTAAGGCATTAGGCTAAGTGAAAGAAGCTAACTCAGAAACTACAATACTCCATGATTCCATTTACGTGACATTCATGAAAAGACAAAACTGTGGGACAGAAAAATCAGTGGTGGTGGAGGCTGGAGGTAGGGGAGGAGGTTGGACGAGAAAGTGACACAAGGGAATTTGGGGGGTGATGGAGGTGTTCTCCATCTTCATTAAGGTGGTGGTTACAAGAGTGTAGGCATTTATCAAAGTTTATAGAACTACATACTAAAAGTAGTGAACTTTACTTCACAGAAATTAAGCCTCCATAAACCTGACTTTTAAAAAAAGTACACACACAAAATCCCCTTGAGAGGCATTCCTCCCTTCCCCCAACCCAGCCCCAAGTTTGAAAAAGGCAAACTATTTCACTATTTCCATCTGTGGAGTGACTTTGATTTTTCAATTCACCCTTCCAACTGAGGATTTACCCACTGGGGTCCCAGCTTAATGCAGTGGGGGTCCTGTCTGAATTTCCATCTTCGGGAGCCCTGAAGGTTTGCTTCCTGCTCTGATGTCCTGTGAGACCACCAGCCAGAAAGCTGGAGGTCACCATAATTCTGAGATGCCCTTTAAGCGGCCTAGAACCTCTGAATTCCTCACCTCTTTGATTAATTACCCTCTCCACTACTTTTGGCCCTCTGAAATTTTCTGATACTTTTCTGCCTTCACTTAAAATTTTTCAGCTTTCAACTTCAGGAAATTAACTCTCCTGAACTAAATATTTATTTTTAAAGATTTTATCTAAATTTTTTAGAGTTTTTTCCTAAGAAGTGATTTTTTAAAATAGAACCATAGTATCCTACACTTTTATTTCATAGCATTTACAAAAATTGCAATTAGTTAAATGCTATTTGAGCGCTTTTTAAAAAATGTCTCTCAAAGACTGCAAGTCCAGGGAGACAAAAATCACACCTCTCTCAGTTTCATTCCCAGTCATGTACATTGACTTTTGCCCATGGTATGTGTTCAAGCTGAATGGCAAATTTACATTGTAAAAAGCACTTGTATATTTTAACAAATAAATTACTGATCAGCAATGCACATCAATATCATCACTTTAATCACTTATTTTATTCTGTCATTTCAGTTTCTGAGATATATTTTCTTTTACATATGAATAAAATCATATTTATAGAAAATTAATTTCACTTGAGTGCATATGGATATATTTACCCTCTCTAAATAATTTCTAAGAAGTGATTTTTTTAAACCATTCTGCCATTTTGCTAGAAATGGGTCTTTCCACATTATTAAGTAGGATGTATTTTGTCCGTGTAGTATAACTGAAACAGCTGGAGATTGAAAACTAGGTTAGCACGCCTGTCTCCAGGTTTTCAGTCTCCAGCTGTTTCACTTATACTAACCTTGGCTCTGCTCTATACTAGCTATGTAACCCCAGACAATTTGCTCTTCTTTCTGTGTCTCTTTTATTCCATTTAGAAATGAAGAAAATGAACTAAATGCTAAGTCCTCTTCACTTAAGAAGTATATACTATTTTGATATTGTAGTATATTAGAAAAACTGCTGGCCTGAAAATCCAGAATCCTGAATTTTAGATTTGGCTCTGCCACTTTCTAGCTTTCTGCTTTTAGACATGTCACTTTACTTCCTGAGTCTTTTGTTTCTTCATTTATGAAATGAAAGTGCCACAACTTTGGCAACTATACTTCAATACACTGTAAAAAAAAAAATCACAATGTACAATCTAAATATACACAATTTTTATTTGTCAATCATACCTCAATAAGAATAAAATAAAAATTAAATTAAAAATAAACTTAAAAATAAATTTAAAAAACCAAATTGAAAGTGGTAATATTTACCTCACAGAATTGTGAAAACCGAATTAGATGTTATTTATAAAAGTGCTTGGCATATAAAAGATAAGTAATAAGTCTTAGGAGTATCCAAGTATATGGAATTAAATGATCTCTAAATTCTTTTTGTGTTCCAAAAAATCTATGATATCAACCAAAGTCAGCTCTTAAAAAAAAAAATAAATAATTTTTAAAAAAGGTTTTGCTGCAGTTCTAATATGAGCTCTCTAGAGGTCTCTGTTACCAAACAAATGAGCATATGTTTTACTGTTGGTTGCGGAAGTTCACAAAATCAAGGTTTTTTTACACTTTTGAGGCAACATCATTTGATTTTCTGATCATATCAGTCTTTTCTCATTCATGTTACTGAAGAGGAATCTTCTTCTAATGCTCGCTAGCAACTTTGTACTGGTAATAGATAAGATGCTATTTATAACCATAGCATGATTTTTTTTTAAGGTGAATTTAATTCTGTCTCACTCCCTCTATTTCAAAAACCCTTAGCCCCAGATATCACCCTATTTTTTCCAAACTAAGGTTATTAGTCAAAATAAATAATCAAACAAAAAAATGGAGAGGTGGTGGAAGAGGAAAAAAAGAAAGAAAAGCAAAATCTCAAGGCAATGTTTTTTTTAACCACTGTTACCCACAGAAGGCTATATATTTCAGGCTGTGCCCACAGCATACACATGTATTTAACTGAAACGAATGTTTCACAAAGCAGTAGTTATCTTTACAGAGGGAGATGCACTTTTATATTTTCTATTCTATCGCATACTTTTTAACGGTGCTCTGACACACTAGTTAATTCCATGAACCGCTAAGGGATGCCACCAGTGGTTTAAAAAAAAGCTGCCTCGGGCTTCCATGGTGGCGCAGTGGTTGAGAATCTGCCTGCCAATGCAGGGGACACGGGTTCGAGCCCTGGTCTGGGAAGATCCCACATGCTGCGGAGCAACTAGGCCTGTGAGCCACAACTACTGAGCCTGCGCGTCTGGAGCCTGTGCTCCGCAACAAGAGAGGCCGCGACAGTGAGAGGCCCGCGCACCACGATGAAAAGTGGCCCCCACTCGCCACAACTAGGGAAAGCCCTCGCACAGAAACGAAGACCCTAAACAGCTGAAAATAAATAAATTTTTTTAAAAAATCCACCTTCCTGATGAGGTAGATTAAGCAATGTTTATAAAAAAAAAAAAGCTGCCTCAAGGGGATGCAAAAACTAAAAAGAAGTGGTTTGGTGTACTGTGCAATATGTACTGACAGACCTCGAAAGACCGAAGTGACAAGTGAAAGTGGCAAACAATATGTACCACGTGATTCCATTTCTACAAAGAATGAATATGCATATTTACTTATTTAAAGAGGTTGGGTAGAATGCTGGGCTGGATTATGCCTTCTTTTCCAACCCAGGTTATAGTTGTCCACAAGGGAGCTTATATAAGATTTGGAAGGCAAAAACAAAACAGCAGCCATTACTGTGAGAAGGTCACCGTGGTCAGATATGGTGATGAACCGTGTGTCAAAGCTCCTTGTTCATCTGGTCTTTCTGATCTCTGGCCCTGATGTCTAATAGCAACTCTGAGCTGTTCAGAAGATGCTTGGCTATGGATCCACAGGGAAGGAGTTACACAGAGGGAATAGCCTCCCATAGTCCCCTCCTGAGCCCACACTGCTGGTTGGACATGGCTGGCTGGCTTCAGAGCTTTCCCTACAAGCTCCAGGGCTTGGCTTCCCCATCCCTGCTCCAGGCACCTGATCTCTGACTCCCCTTCCAGACTTTCACTTCCTCACTTCCAGCATTTTTGTAAGGTCTAATTCCTGCAATAAATGTCTTCTTTCCAAAATGTGCATCATGGTTCTGCTCCCATGACTGAACCCTGAATGATACAGATAAATATAAATCAGTTGATAGTAGCTACATCTGAGGAGGGGAATAAAACTGATAGGAAATATAAAGGAGGTTGTAGCTTTTCTTTGTAGATGTCTAAATCATGTAAAGTTTTACAATAAAATTCATTCATTTATTGCTTACATGATCCAAAGAAAGAAGGAGAGAAAAGGAAAAAGATGCTTTTAAGATACTAAAGCACACTCAGACACAGAAAAGTGCAAAGTAGAAAACAAAACAAAACCACCATTTTCCAAACCTTCTAGAATGGATGTAAGTGAATTTATATTCAGATAAGTGACTATAAAAGTGGTAGTGAAAAAAACAAACAACTGATCTAGACTTTTCAAACATTCAGTATCATGGGGGGAAAGTGGAAACACTGTTGGAGAGCAATGCCTCTCAATTCTTAAGGCATGTTCGAATCACCTGGGGATCTGGTTCAAAAGCTGCTTCTGATTAGGTCTGGGCAGGGCCTGATAGTTTGCATTTCAAACTCCTTTCCAGGTGATGTTGATAATACTGACTCATGGATCACGCTTTGAGCAGCAAAGTTCAAGGAAACTAAAATGACATTAAATCCAATGTTATGGTGTGAACCTAGGTTGGATATTGTTTCAAGAGGTCTGGGTGGGGGAGTAATAAAAGTACTTGGAAGACAATTAGGAAAATGAGAATGTGGACTGGGTACTAGAAGATATTATAAAATTGATGTTAATTTTTAGGTGGGCTAGTGTTACTGTGGTTATATGGAAGAATGTTCTTCTTAGGAAAGGCATCCTGAAGCATTCAGGGTAATGTGTATGATGTATGCGACTCTATGATTTACAGATAAATTTCTCTTGCTGTCAGAGAGGGAGAGGGAGGTACAGATATAGATATTTAATAATTTACTTTTTTCCTAGAAAATACAGATGGGTGAAGAAACAGAGACAGAGAATGATGAGTAAAGGACCCCAAATTGCCAGCAGTGGAGGTGAGATGTGACTTGCTAGTTTGGAAATGATAACATTGCACTTTACCTGATTCTTGTGCTCCCGGAAAACTGCAGATTAAGAAATCCTCTCATCCTCTCGTGTTCTGGGAAAAGGCTTACTGCAAAGAACACCCTTCCCCATATGACCCCCCACCACCACCTTGTTTACTTAGGACAAAGCCAGACACAAACCTCGAAATTCCCATTCTTTGTCATAAAAGATTTGCTGAACTGTTTGTCCCCACTGAACAATTTGAACAAAATGCCCACTAACTTACCTCAACCAAACTTTAGTTAGGCTTCTGTCCTTCCCCAGAGCCCTGAAATTTGGCCCCCGGGGTTACGCACTGGAATGTGGAATAATTCCTCCTTAACGACATCACCTGCTTAACTGTCTGACCATGCCACCTGCTCATCTATCTACTCCCTTAGTTCCTGTCCTTTCTGGCCTTGTTTATGCCTCCCCATAAAACAAATACATCTTTCTCCCTGACCACTGAGATGCTTATAGATCTTATGGTCAGGAGCTCTGTTCTCCCTATTGCAAAGTCTCCCTCTCACTGTTGCACTAGTCTTTTTGAATAAAGTTTCTGCTTCCTGAAGTCCAAATTTGCTTTTTATTTGACAGAAGTGTAAAGTAGGAGAGATACATTGATCTGCATAAGTAAGAAGGGAGAGAAGGAGGCAAAGACTGGGAGTTGCTGTGTCAGGGGGAATTCTTGGAGCAAGGACACAGGAGTTCCGGAGGCCAAGTGCTACAAGGGAGAAAGGCCCTGGATGGGATCCTTATCACTGCCCAGGTGATCTGGTTTGTGGCTCTGCAGTATAACCTCAAAACTCTTGTTGTATTTAGTGTGACTGGATTCATTTGGAAGGTAGCGAGGGGGCTGATTTGCAGCAAGCTGGATATTTGGCTGAAGGAATCAGTCCAGTGGACAGTGGCTATTAACAATACCAGTAGATACTAGTTACTGAACACTTAGAATGTGCCAGGAGCTGAACAATGAACTTTACATACCTATTTCAAATCCATACAACTCTTAAAAATGGGCCTCATTCTCCATATTTTACACCTGAAGGAACCATGTCTCTGAGGCTGTTAAATGGCTTTGCTGAAAGACACAGCTAGTGAGTGGGAAGTGACTTTCCTAGATTCTCTATATAAAAATGCTTTTGTCTGCAGTATTTCCATTGGTACTTATGCAAACTTCTTTGTCTAGCAATTCCGATGAGAAATCCATGATCAGCCACCTTAAGCCATGCCCCAGGTGTAATGTTCTGCTCAGCAAAGATAAATACTTTGACAAATTCTCAGTCTGTCCTGCAGGTGTCACTTTTGCCACCAGATAGGTCTTTTTTTTTTTTAATTTTTATTTTTTATTTATTTATTTTTGGCTGTGTTAGGTCCTCGTTTCTGTGCGAGGGCTTTCTCTAGTTGCGGCGAGTGGGGGCCACTCTTCATCGCGGTGCGCGGGCCTCACTGTCGCGGCCTCTCTTGTTGCGGAGCACAGGCTCCAGACGCGCAGGCTCAGCAGTTGTGGCTCACGGGCCCAGTTGCTCCGCGGCATGTGGGATCTTCCCAGACCAGGGCTTGAACCCGTGTCCCCTGCATTGGCAGGCAGACTCTCAACCACTGCGCCACCAGGGAAGCCCCAGATAGGTCTTTTGAGCTCTCAGAATTCATCTCTCAGTAGTGCAACTGATCAGAAATTCTTGAAGAAAAAAAGACTGATCATGCCCTTTATGCAGTCTAGATTTCAGGGTCACGGCTCTCACACATAGGTTAGAGTTCCCCAGCTCCAGTGAATTAGTTGAGTTCTCTCTTTTATATTTTCATTCTTAAGGCATTACCTGCATTTTTGACTAGATAATACATTTACATGGTTCTTAACTTGAACAGTATAAAAATGTACACTGAAAAATCTCTCTTCTACCACTGTCACGCATCTGCCAAGGTGTTATGACCCAAATAGAAAAACTACTATTATTAGCTTCTTGTGTATCTTCCCCAAGCAATTTTACACATATGCAAGCAAGTGTAAGTATATATTACTTTGCCATATTGTTTTACACAGTATTATACAAGCTGTTCTGTAACTTCTCCAGATTAATATATCTTATAAGTCTTGTTCATTTTTTAAAAACTACATGATATTCCATTTTATGGCTCTATTATAATTTATTTAATAAATTCTCTATATCTTAGGTTGAGTTGATCTTTTGCCATCTAATAATAGCAATATTGTTATTATTATTGTTGTTGTTTTTGTTGTCATTATAAAAGACACTTACTCTAGGTCTGGCACTGTTCTCAACACTTTACTTATATTAACCCATTTAAACCAAACCACAGCCCTATAAATTATGTTTTTATTATTATCATTTTATAAATGAAGAAACAGAAGCAAGGAAAGGTCAGACGATTGGCCCACGATTTCCCAGCCAGTAAATGATGGATCTAGGATAGTAAATAGAAGAAAAAGGATGTTCATAATACTTGGGGGGTTGGAGCCCATTGAGTCTACAGATGAGGGTAAGGCTGGAAAGGGGAAGCAATGAAGTATCTCCCACCAGCTCACAGGAGAGGACAATCTACCTCCAAAGATGATGTTCCTGTAGGCTGGGGATTTCCAGGTCTCAGGACCTAGCCCATTGTATGGACATAGATGTGCACACTTGTGTCAAAGAAGAGGTGCAAGTAAGAGCCTTTCTTTTGGGATTCAAAGTAGAAGAACAAGAAACAAAATGCGTCAGAGGGCCCAGGGAAGTCTGCCTGACCTCACAGTGCTTCAGAAAGGATATGGATGCTGGTGTAAAATGCATGCCAGGCGCCAGCAGCCAATCTCAATAAGGACACCACCTTCACAACATCCCTATCTTCTACTCCATGCTAGGGCCTAAATGGTGTCGCTATTTGCCTCAGGTTTCTCTTCATCCATGTCCCACTGTCTACCTTAATTACTCTGGTATCTATTTTGATGACTGTCATAGTCCGTTCAGTCTACTAAAACAAAAATACCATAGACCGGTGGTTTAAACAGTAAAGATTTATTTCTCACAGTTCTAGAGGCTAAAAAGTCAAAAACACAGTGCTGACAAATTCGGTGTCTGGTGAGAGCTGGCTTCCTTGTTCACAGACAGGCTTCTTCTTGCCATGTCCTCTCGTGGTGGAAGGAGTGAGAGAGCTTCCTGAGGTCTCTTTTGAAGGGCACTACTTCCACTCATGAAGACTCCACCCTCATAACCTAATCACTTGCCAAAGGCCCCACCTCCTAATACCATCATGTTGAGGGTTAAGATTTCAACATATGAATTTTGGAGTGACACAAACATTCAGTCCATAACAATGACCCTTCGAGCACCTTGAACCTTTTCCTTCTTGACCCCACCAACCTGCCTTATGCCACCTAAGAGGGACTGCTGCTAGCATATATAGTGCTTTTGGGTAAATTAAAATCACAGCTGGATATATTATAAACTTGGGACCCAGAAAAAGAAAGCTGTTCGTCTTTCTCCCTTTTGGTCTTCATTTTTATGGAGTGAGCATGAGAACAACTTTGATACTGGCCACTTCTTACATGTGCAGCCCGGCAGCACCTTGCCTCAGGCCTGCCCCTCACACTTAACCATTTCCTGTTCAAGGGCTTTTTATTGATGCCGTGTTGCAGGAAGGTGGTGGGAAACTGCTGGACCTTCATGCGTATATAACTCAAAAGTGACCTTCACTATTTTGAGATGGGAGTCAGTGGATAAGTGTTTCTTTCTTTCCCTAGGCAGATAGTCCTGAGTTGCGTTTTAGGCAGCAAACTATATTCATTTTCTATTGCTGTTGAAACAAATTGCCACAAACTGAATGACTTAAAACAACACAGATTTTTTGTCTTGAGAGTTCTGTAGGTCACAAGTCCAGTTTGGCTTGGTGGGTTTCTCTTTTCTGGGCTCCACAAGACCAAAATCAAGGTATCGGCTAGTTTAGACTCCTCTCTGTATGCTCTGGAGAGAATCTGAATGTAAACTCATCCAAGTTGCTGGAAGAATCCAGTTCCTTGTGGTTGCAGGACTGAGGTTCCCATTTCCTTGCTGTCTGTCAGCTGAAGGATTCTCTTACCTCCTGTGGCCTCTCTCCAGTCTTTGCATAGGGGCCCCTACATCTCAGAAATAGTAACAGCATGTTGAACCCTTCTCACACTTGGAATCTCCCTGATTTGACCTTTCACCACCTCTTTAACCTCTTCCTGTCCATCTCCAGCCAGGGAAAGTTCTCTGCTCCTAAGGGCATGTGTGATTAGATTGGGCCCACCTGGATAATCCAAAATAATCTCCCTATTTTAAAAGCAACTAATTGGTCTTAATTACATCTGCAAAGTCCTTTCACAGTGGTACCTAGATTAGTGTTTGGCTGAATAATCAGAGGGTGGGTGTTTACAGGAACATCTTTAGAATTCTGACTGCCATGTAACCAGTCACACATTGTGGTGGCCAACTTGATAATCCATCTTTGTGTTAGCTCTCTATCTTTACCTGCTTTGCTCTCGCTGTCTCTTACCTTTGCTTCCTGGATCTCACTCCCTAATAAGTATTGGCATTTAAGCTTTGTCTCAGACTCCGTATATTGGAGAACCGGTATGCCACCATGTGGCATGGTGATAACCTCTGGCAGCCAGTGGCATTTAATTACTAAGGTTCTTATCTGTGATTTAATGGAGTTAGTTACAGGTGGAAAGTAAGATTTGGGGGATTATACTTTGGTTTTAGCACTTGAATGGTAGTGGAATAATGATAATCATATGAATTGTGGAGAGGGCTTTTTTTTTTCATGTCTTTAAATTGAGTGTTTTATTTTGAGATCAATGTATATTCATATGAAGTTGTAAGAAACACAGAGAAATCCAATGTACACTTTATCCCTCAATAGTAATATCTTACAAAAGAGCCAAAATATTGACATTGTCACAGTCAAATCTCAGAACATTTCCATTACCACAAGGGTACCTCATGTGGCTCTCTTACAGCCATACCCACTTCCCTCTCTCACCCACAGGCTCCTTATTCCCTGGCAACCACTAATCTGTTCTCCATTTCTACAATTTTGTCATTTCAAGAATGTTATATCAATGGAATCATACAGTCTATAGAATTTGGAATTGTTTTTTCACTTAGCATAATTATCTAGTGATTTAACCAAGTCATTGTGTGTCAATGGTTTGCTTCTTTTTTTTTTTTAATTTAATTAATTAGTTTTTGGCTGCGTTGGGCCTTCCTTGCTGCATGCAGGCTTTCTCCAGTTGCTGTGAGTGGGGGCTACTCTTCGTTGCAGTGTGTGGGCTTCTCATTGTGGTGGCTTCTCTTGTTGCAGAGCATGGGCTCTAGGCGCACGGGCTTCAGTAGTTGTGTCACGCAGGCTCAGTAGTTGTGGCTCACAGGCTCTAGAGCGCAGGCTCAGTAGTTGTGGTGCACAGGCTTAGTTGCTCCGCGGCATGTGGGATCTTCCCAGACCAGGGATCAAACCTGTGTCCCCAGCATTGGCAGGTGGATTCTTTAACCACTGCGCCACCAAGGAAGTCCCTGGTTTGTTTCTTTTCATTGCTAAGTAGTAGTTCAATGCATGGGTGTACTATAGTTTGTTTACCATTCACCCACTGAAGGATATCTGAGTTGTTTCCAGTTTTTGTTTTGATTTTTAATTTAATATCATTGTGGCTAGAGGATAAATTCTCTAGTAATTTAACATTTAACTTTTAAATTGAATCAGATTAAAATAAATTTAACATTTAATATTTTAGGTGATCCCATGGGATTGAGCAACCAGTCACACATAGGGGAGAGCCAACTCAATGATGCATCTCTTTTTCTGGTTTTTCCTGCTTTATTACCATTGTCTCTCATTCCTGCCCCCTGGGGCATACTCTCCAATAAGGTATTGGCACATAAGCCTTTTTCTCAGGCTGTGCTTTCTAGTAAAGCCAGGCTGAGGCACATGTTATTCAGTGTTAGCCTATTTGGGTGTTAGCATAATCTCAGAACCTGTTCTGTGTACTAGTGTCCATAGTCAAATAGAAGGTACGTAGAGGCGGGGAATCTGTAAAGGACCTTCAGACATTAGTTTAGATGTTTTTGTCCTTGGTAATTCCTTGGGGCCCAAAGAATACAGGAGATTATTAAAGTTAAACCTGCACTCTAAGAGAAAATGTACAGTATAGGAATTTAAAACAGGGCAACACAATAGGAAATTCGTTTTAGAAAAATCATCCTGAGATAAATGATTTAAGAGATCGTATCTTTAAATTCTTAATTAAAGATAGAAAAATAATGTCTTGAAATCTTTAGATAGAGTTAATCGTCGTGGTTTGGATGAACTCTGGAGAAATTAGGATTTGGTAGATATCGTGAACTGAACAAAAGCTTAACCAATAAACTGTACTTTATTTAATAGACTGGCTGGCTGGGATCTTTGGTTTTATACAAGTTTATTGTCAGATACTCATGAATTCAGAGAATAATGAGAAGAGAGAAATCATGTCTGGTAGAATTTTCCAGTCTTGAGAGTGACTCAGGTATTTCCAAGGCCCAGCAACCTTTCATCAGAAGAAGGGGATATGGGCTTCCCTGGTGGCGCAGTGGTTGAGAATCTGCCTGCCAATGCAGGGGACACAGGTTCGAACCCTGGTCTGGGAAGATCCACATGCCACAGAGCAACTGGGCCCGTGAGCCACAATTACTGAGCCTGCGCGTCTGGAGCCTGTGCTCCACAACAAGAGAGGCCGCGATAGTGAGAGGCCCGTGCACCGCGATGAAGAGTGGCCCCCACTTGCCGCAACTAGAGAAAGCCCTCGCACAGAAACGAAGACCCAACACAGCCATAAATAAGTAAAATAAATTAATTAAAAAAAAAAAAAAAAGAGTTCCTACTCTCGCTTTGGTTCGTTGTCCATCACTCAACAGGTCACCCCTGAGCAATTTGTGAACACCCAAAGTGACTCACAATTTAAAAAAAAAAAAAAAAAGAAAAAAGAAGAAGGTGATAGAAACTATGTGAAACTTCTGATGTCCTCAGGAGGACTTAGGAGGAGCAGGGTTGGAACTGATCTTGATAAGGGTTGGAACTGATCTTGATAAAGTCGCTGCTGCAACTTTGTGACGTATGAGGAACCCACTGTTTCTCAACTGGGGATGAGCCCAGAGCCAGGGAAGATTTCTGAGTTCAGAATATTGAGAGCCTCTGGATCCTTCAGCAAGAGAGGTGGGAAGAGGTCTGAGAGCAGCCATTCTGAGCATTTGTGTTACATATTGAATTTTCTCAACCCTAACAATATTTCACATCAGTGCCAATTTAGAAGTCTTGAAGTGGTATTATAACAGCAGTACCCTTAAATAGAGAAAACCAAAGAATTAGCTAGGTTGATCCAGCCAGACAATTATATCTGCTACCTCCTCATAAATTAAAATTCTTAGATGTGAAGAAGTATACGGTAGTCAACTTTTAAGATTTATATGAATTGCGATACCTTTTATAGTATAGATGTATATCAAACCACTGCGAATGTCCTTACGAGTGCTAAATTGGGCATGAATAGACAGCAATGGATAGCAGCTCAAGAAACTGAACTTTTTGGTCTTATGACTGGTCAAAGTTGAAAAACAGAAATGTAGATGCTCCATTCCACTGCTGGGCTCAAATCCCTGATACTCTCTCTATTGCCATTTGGGATGGGAAAGACTTGCATCCTGAAGACTGTACTATCTATCAGCAGCCATGAATTCAGTAACCTAAAACTTTGACAGTCATCCCAAATGAGAGGGGAAGTCTGGCCAAGAGCCCAGCAAAAAGATTCAAGGTGACAAAAAGTAGTGGAGTCTTCAAGTGGGGAAACGGTAAATCTTCTCTAAAGGCCAGAACCCTACTTCTGGGAATGGCAGAAATTAACACTAATGAGGGTTTTTAGAAGGTATTGGAACGCCTTGTGAATGGGCTGTGGAAAGCACTGGTACTTTCTCAGTAGTATCACCTCAGGGTACTTAGGAAATGCATGGTGATTGTACCTCTGAACTCTGGCTAAACTGAAGAAAAAAGGAATATATACATTACAATTCTGTTATGTAGCTCACAGATTTGACAGGAAAGGTAAAGACCTTGGCTCAGATCATGAGCAGGATTCCAGCAAGACTGGGAAGCAGACAACATATCCAAGGTTGTACCCCAGGGTTGCATTGCAGTGACTGAGCCCATACTGATTCCACCACCGTGGATTATCTCTAACTTTCTATGTCTTCCTGTTTCTTCCTCCACATTCAAAATGCCAGGTAAGGAAGGAAACATCTGGTATTTTTTAGTTTTCATGGTGGGATGAAGCTTCTGTCTCTTACAAACACTCATGTGCTGTGAGTTCTTTTTTTTTTTTTTTTTTTTTTTAAATATTTATTTATTTACTTATGGCTGTGTTGGGTCTTCGTTTCTTTGCGAGGGCTTTCTCTAGTTGTGGCAAGTGGGGACCACTCTTCATCGCAGTGCGCGGGTCTCTCACTATCGCGGCCTCTCCTGTTGTGGAGCGCAGGCTCCAGACGCGCAGGCTCAGTAATTGTGGCTCATGGGCCTAGTTGCTCCGCGGCATGTGGGATCTTCCCAGACCAGGGCTCGAACCCGTGTCCCCTGCATTGGCAGGCAGATTCTCAACCACTGCGCCACCAGGGAAGCCCCTGTGAGTTCTTTTGTTTTAAAGAATATGAATGGGATTTATTTGCTGCGCAAAGATCACTGGCAAATACCTATTCCCACCACACCACTGACTACCCAATATCCCACATGCATTCTTCCTCTCATAATTGCACTTCACTGGAAAAGTTTATGAAGTATTGGAGTTATTTATTACTTACTTTTCAAAAAAATAGAACTTCTTTTCCTATCTGTCAGAGCCTGGAGTTTTCTTTTTGGGAAGGATTTTTATTAATAATTTAGTTTCTTTATCATCAGTCTATATCATAGAAATTGTGAATATTTGACTATTATAGATCAATTTAGGTATCTATTTCTTCTGTAAGTTTTGATAAGTGGTATTTTCTAGAAATCTATAGCATCTATATTCTCATATTTATTTGCATAAAATTGTTTATAATATCTTGACATCTTCTTATTTACTGTTAATGCCTTAAAGATCTCTAGTGAGATTCATCCTTTTCAGTCCTGATATTCTTATATTTATGCATTCTCTCTTCTTAGTATTGTTATGTGTTTATCAATTTTCAACAAACTTTTGGTGATTTTTGATATCAGAGACTTGTTGCCTACTTCATTATTTTCTACCTTATTTTTATTATTTCTTTCCTTGTGCTTCTTTGGGTTTATTTTACAGGTTTTTAGTCTTCATTTCTTGAGACTTCTGGTTTTAGCTGTGACGTGTCAAGAGCTTGGAAGTCATCACTTTTACCCTTACATCAAGAAAAAATATTTAGAAGGCATGGACCATACTAGCAACCAACTTATCCTAATGGGCAATTTATACTACACACCAACCAACAATAGCCAAAGATGCAATATTTTCAAGTGCAGGTAGAATTTACAAAGAAAGTACATCTGCTGGGCCATAAAACAAATCTCAGTACATTTTAAAGGATTGAAATATTTTAGACTATCTTCCATTTTATGGATTATCAAAAAATCTAAGCTTAGACTTCATCATCCAAAGAGTCTCAAAGTCCGAAAAACTACAGTAACTCTTCATCCAGAAAAAAAAAAAGACAAACTCATAAATATATTTCCTAGTTCATGAAAACAATGCTACTAAGAAGCTATTTCTCTAGTTTCCTTTTCAATTTCTTAAAGTTGCACCAGCTTTCCTTTAAACTCTGTTTATGACAAGGGAACAAAATAATAATTTCACTCTCATATATAACTAAATTAAGAGAAAACTCCAAGAGGCTAAGAGGTTGCCTGTTGCTATAGGACTATATAACACTGAAAATCAAATACCTGGTCATCCAGGAAAAGTGCCAAGATTTCAGGTAGGCATACCTGACTGCTAGGAGAGAGCCCTAATAGTAAACTAATTAGAATCCATGTTAACAAGTAAAGGTTGAAGTTCAGTCTGTTACGTAGAAGCTTCTTACCCCTGCGGGAGCTGATAGAGAGGGAAAATACCTGGCTTCAGGCCACTGACACCAACATCCATAACAGAATCAATACACTCTTGGTGAGGCCAAAGAGGAGCCCCTCTCACCTCTGTGAGGAGAAGTTAGAAGAGGAATGGTATCAAGGAGCAAGATGAGAGTGATGTGGGGACCACGAACGCTCAACCTTGGGTAAGGATGGTATAACTATCACCCCAGCAAGAAGAGGAGGCCAGGCCTCTTCCATGGATCTAAATTTCAAGCTGCTAAAATTTAGACTTGTTGGACCTAATCAGTGTGATGCAGAAAAGCACAAAGAAAAAGGTGGGGCACTTTTGGAGATGGGTTGGTGGTTCAGATTCTGAAGCAGAGGACAAAGGACAGCTGCCTGTAAGGGGTAGAAAGAAATCTAGCGAGACCTAATTTGACCTAGGATAAGCTGGGTATGCCTCTGGAGGTCACTCTGCACCCTCTTCCCTCACCTATTTCTAAACCTTGAGTCGGACCTAACGCAGAGGAAGAGAAGGAAACTTTTTTAAAAGCAAAACCATGAACAAGAGTTACGCTAAAATAAAATAAAATAAATTAAATTTAAAAAAAAAGAGTTATGCTAAGATGAGGTCAATATGGCAGTATAAACTGATTGATTTTTCACATGTACTCCATTTGCAGTACTTCACTCAGCCTCACCTCATCCAGAGTGGATCTGGATGAACCCAAATGATTGACAGTCTGCTTTGCTAAAGGAACCAGATTCTGGGAAAAGGGGTCAAAAAGGTAAAAATTACAAATTACTGATTGAAAGAGGATAGAAAGAGAGATACTCTCCCCAAGGATTATTAAGGCCTGGGCATATGGGGTAGCCCTGTCAGCCTAGATAAAAGATCATAAATATACTAAGTAGCTGTGAGGACAAATAGAAGAGAGTAAAGGAGCCACTTCCAAATTCCTGTACTCCTCCGGATTCATATGGTGTTGGGAGATACAGCTTTAATCTGAAATACAGAATATTTCTTTTCAGTCTGTGTGTGTGTTTGACAACTAAGCAGCAAAGCTGTTTAATAATTGACTGTATCACTTCTACTTCCACTATTAAGGAAGTTGTATTGGAATAATTGCCAGATATCCAACAGAAGATACAAAACATGCATACCCTTCAGAGTATATGAGATTGTTTATACAACTCCTGTCATCCTACATCTTACACTTGGTATTATTATTTTTTCCAAAACAGTTATTTGATTCTATTTTTGAATATTTAAAAATATGGTTCATAATATCTAGAAATTTACCAAAGTCTAGCTTTAGAAACTAAGGGGATGTGACATAGACAGCTGATTGTCCCCCAAACTCCAATCTCTCTTTTCTATACAATAGAGCTGTGGCTGGGCTCCTGTGGGCCCTACTAGAGACAACTTTTTCTGGCTGCTCTTTTAGCTAGGTGAGGTCAGGTGACTGAATTCTTGCCAGTGAAGTGTGTATAGATGTGACCTGTGCTGTTTCAACATCTGAGCCTAAGACAGTGGGCTTGCACGTCACTTTTTCACTTCCTGCAAGCTATAGGTCCCTCACCTGTGACTCAGCTTCCACTCTGCTGATGAAGACCTGCTCTGACAAAGCAACAGGGTGCAAGGAACTCGAGTCTCTGAGTAAGCACCTTGACCAGAGCTACCTAGAGCCCCCAGCCTGGAGTGCTCACTGAACAGATATAATGTGAGATTAATATACCTCCATTATCTTTAAACCACAGTATTTTGGAACCATTTGATTCTACTGCCTCAGCCTTTGACCAAGCTTATAACACAGATTTTAGTAAAAAGTGGAGTGACTTGGTAGGTGGGAATTTTACTCTCCTCTGATTTTTTATTTTGTAAATTAGTAACCTAAATGATTGACTGTATTTTTTTTTCAGTTTAACAAAGACATTGCAATTTTTTTATAGTCAGAAACTGAGAAGAGGTGCTTAGCACCTCTATAAATCTTGAAAACAGCTCTTATCAGATCATAGAACCATCAAATTATATAACCTGGGCAGGGTTAAATTAGGAGCTTGGGATTAACAGATACACATTACTATATATAAAATAGAAAAACAACAAGGTCCTACTGTATAGTACAGGGGACTGTATTCAATATCTTGTAATAACCTATGGTGGAAAAGAATCTGAAAAAGAATATATATATATATATAACTGAATCACTTTGCTATGCACCAGAAACTAACACAACATTGTAAATCAACTATACTTCATATTTTTAAAAATTATATAAACTGTCTCTGAAAGTGATAAAAGAAATATAGTGCCTTCAGTGAGGAAGTGACCTAACCAAGATCTCAAAAATTTGCTCAGAAATATGTATCAGAGTGTCATTATCTTTCTACCTGCCCTTACCAAGTGCATGTACATGTTGGGGAGGTGCACACAAACACACACACTCTCATGTGGAAAGGAAAGGCCCCCATAGTTAGGAATTTAAAGAGAATGATCAAAACTTTCCATAAAAAGGTCAAAGCGCATCGCACAAATGAAAAAATAAAAACTGAAAAAATAAACGTAGAGTGAAGTTAAAAGTAGCCCTCTGCTAAGAGGCCATTTTTAATGGTTAATTTCCACTGCCTCTAGAGAGTCTGAGCACGTTCTCCATTGTCTCTGCAATGGTTAATCATTCATAACCAGTCTCGTGCAATTTGAAAGATAGGATTGGTATGTTTTTCTTCCTTAACACTCAGTGCTACAAAAGAGTCCATAAACATTGTTTGCAAAGCTGACCATGTTTAGGATTCAGAGTATATCCCATGATTTTGATCACCACCATTGGTAAGAATAACAAACTTCAGCATCGGCGCCTGATTAAAACCTTCAAAGGGCCAGTGTGCAGCAAGGGATGGATTTAGACAGGCGAGGGAGGGTGACTGCAGGAGGCATATAGATGTGGTAGTGGGAGGTCAGAGACCCAGCTAACCACCGCCCCTAACAGGCTGCCTCAGGGACAGGAGCAGGTGGCAGGGAGGAAATGGCTGGGAGTGAGTGCAGGGGAGGCCTCTGAGAATGCGAGTGTATTAGCATATTCTGCTCATTTTACCTGACCCCTCATATTTATTGTCTTGGATTTAGTGTGCTGATTTGTACCACCAACTCCCCAAGTTTTGATTTCTATAGAGACAATTATCAGGACGTGCATGCATGTGTGTGTGTTACTCTAGGGTAGTTTTTAGGAACTCTCCTTCTGACATGGGATATTATTCTTTTTTTCCCCCTTCCTTTTGGTATCTCTTGAAGTAATTATGTTTTCCCATCTCCTTTTTGTGCAGCTTTCTTCCTTTAACAGCTCAACAGCTGCTACCGTTTTGTCTTATTCACCATCTCCCAACATCAGAAATAGAGAATTAAAACCAAGCAAGACAAGACAAAAACCAAATATCCATGTAGACATGAAACTCTATAAGAACACAATTCTAAGAACATAATTCGTAATCATAAATAGTTCACAAGATTTAATAATAAAGCTCACTATGTATGCGACATTTTTCTAATGCTAACTCACTTAATTCTCAGGGCTGCCCAGTGAAGTAGGTACTGTTAATATCCTCATTTGACCAATGAAGAAACTGAGGCACAGAGAACGTAAGTAACTTGTCCAAGGTCAAGTGAATATTTATATGATTAGACACCCTGGCCCAAATTCTAATTTTAAGGAGTCTGCGTGCAAAATCCAGTCATAGCAGTCCTGATACAACCCCAAAGTAAGATACACGGAGGCTATATTGCAAGTGAAGCACTTGGGTTCTTATATCAAACATCCTGATTTAGGGTCCTGCCTTTACTCTTTACATGCTGTGAGAGCTTGAACAAGTTACTTAACCTCACTGAGTCTGGGAATGATGATGATGAAATCTAACACATGGGAAAGAGCCTAGCGCATAGTAGGTGCTTGGAAAATGTTTGTTGAATGTCAGTTGTCATAATAGAACAGCACATAGTGACAAGAGGAGCAAAATTGTGATTTATTAAAGCCAAGCCTGACTGCCTTTTTAGTCTTTCAAAACCGCCTCATTTCTCCAACACTTGAGGTTTATGAATGTATCATATCCATAAAGCATAAAATACACTGATACTGTTTTGATGATTATGTTTCAACCAATAAAAATGGTCTCCCTTTCTCCCTTCTTCTGCCACAAGTAGCATGCTTATTTACAGGATATACAAATGTTTAAAGAATAGGTGGCAATTTATGAATAGTGGTTAAAATACTGATTTCCCCAATTTTTTTCCTGCCTTAAATAATGTTCATCCATAAATGATGCCTGATAGAATATTTGTAGAACAAAAATCTATATCTGATTTGGAGAAAATGGCTCAAAATGTTGGTTCTGATTCTGACCTTAGGCATTGTGGTATGAGATGTCTATGTAGGATTTCACACAGGAAAAAAAAAAAAAAAATAAGGAAACCTAAAGAACTGTGAAATTCAAAGGGCCACTGAGGCTATGTATCTAGTAAATTCATGAATAGGACACTTATTTTCGTGAATGTGTCAACTCCAAGTTATTTCTTCACACATGGGTAAAATTCCTGGAATTCCATTAGAAAATGTTTAATGATGAATCTTGATGTTTGAAAATAAAAGCAAACCATAAGCTTCCCAAAGGAGATGGGAACATTTAAAAACTGTTAGTAAGCCAATTAACATCTATCCAGCGTACAAAAGTGTTTGAAATAATAAGTGACCGTGTACTTTATCTTACACAAGAGCTAATCTCAAAGTTTACTGACTCCCTGTCTCTATTTTTTTTCTTTTGTTTTCTTTACGATTCTTTGGAACTTCTGTCAAATTTCCAACTTTTCTGGGAAATTTTCTGTCTCTCTTTTTCTCCACTCCACTATAGAAATGAAACATGAAATATATTACTTGTTGGCTTTGTTGAACATTACTTGGATGCCTATTAATTTGTTGACCTGAAATGTTTCAAAAGAGTTTTCTCAAAATACACATATTTATCTGTATTTGTAGTTCTTTGACTGTAAAGAAAAATAGAAAGATTTTCAGACTCTTATTAATGGTGGCTAATCATCCCATTTAGCATGCTCTTGTATGACCTTATTCCTATTTGACAAGTTAGAATGTTATGAAACTATTTGAACAGTTAGCAATTTATCTCCATCAACCTGAGCCTTTGGTGAGGGGGAAAGTTTGACTTAAAAATGATGATATAATATTAAGAATGTCAAAGTAATGAAAGACATATTATAGCTTTAGGCAGCTTACGATATTTTATCTTCTCTCACTTTTAGTCAATATGGTAAGAAAACGTTAACAAGAAAAGATATTTTAAAAGAGACCGTTAAATATAATTTCACTAACAAAAGATTAAAAGTTGAAGTCTAATTTTTAAAATACTCTGAAAAAATTTATTCATTACTGTTGTTAAATAGTTTCATGCAAAGTAAGAAAAGCAAAGCAAAAAGATGACCCCAAGGCTCAATGACAAATGGACATACAGCTAACTTTTTAAAATATTTATGAATCATCCTTTATCAACCTCAGACTGTTATTCAGTATTTGAATACACATGTGTATTTGCAACAATAACGAGTTCGCTTCAAAATATCAATTTGAAAATCTTTCAAAATATGGTAGATACAACCAAGAGGCAAAGAAATGCTCCAAGTGAACCTTAAGATCTTGTTCTTATAGGAGAATATTAAAACATCAAAGGCTTTCTAATGTGTTAATTGGTTTTCATGCTAAAAACTTATTAAGTGGAAGATGATCTCTTTCACTATCTTCCCATAAACTAAACTTACATTTTACAGTTAGGCCATATTTTTAGAAATAGTCTGGCCAATAATGTGAATTGTATTATCCTTTTGTTTCCAAACTGGTCCTCAAACACAGAGCGCAAGGAGAGACTAAAGACCGAGGCCACTCCAGATTGGCAGGTGGCAGTTTTAATAAGCAAGGGAACTTACATATGGCATTTGTCTTGGCAGCCACAAGACGAGTAGATCTCCGCATCTACCAGGCAGAATGTTAAAAGCTGATATAGAGCCCTTAACTGGATTCAGTCACATATTCAGTCCAGATGGCCTCAACAATACATTGCTCTCTCAAGGCTGTGTCCTTGGAATGGCTCCCACTGTGGGAACAGTGAGAAGAATATGCATTCCAAGGACAAGGGACGGGGTGAGGAACCTACCATTGTCCGATTCCCCGGCTTCAGCTCTTGTGTCAACAGGCAGTCATGTCCTCTCAGTGACCTCCTCCAACATCCCCTCTACAAAGGATTTAATCTGAATACTTAGCAAATGTAGGAGAGCAAGGACCTGGAGGTCACAAGGGCACCACTGGCCACATGGCTCTATCCTGTCATCCCTACCACGTGGGACACCTCCCTGGAGGATAGACAAGGGCAGTGTACATTTTCAGTTCCAGAGAAGACTGTAGCATATCATTATAAGATCCCTTGGGAAGGATTCCTTCATGGCTCATTGCCTCTCAATGGAACCAGAGCGTCACAATAACCACCTAAGTGGTATGTGCCAGAAGTGGTGTGCAGGAAGAGAAGCGTGTGATAGTAGGTATTTATCCGGGAAGTAAGAGGGCACAATCATCTCTATCCATCCTCGCTCCATCCTTATCCTGACTCCTTTTTTAGCACTTCATGTATCCACAGCTTATTGTTTCTAATGTCTAAATTGTATATCATACTCACTGCCAGATGATAAGATTTCAAGTACCTTTAGGGAATTTCAGAAGGAAGAAGGTTATAATATAACCTCTATTCTTTTAAGTGACTTAATGCTGTTACTGGCCTATCCCTGGTATCTAACAGGCTTGTTGGAACACATAATGCATATTCATCATAGAGTATTTAGAAAGTAAGGATAAATTCCAAAGAAAAACAGTCCATAATCTTATCATCTAAAATAGCCACTGTTAACATTTTTTGTGTAACCATTCAGTCTTTTTTCTATGCGCATCCACATAATAATAACAATGTCTAACATTAATTTAGTGTTTACTTGGTGCTGATCACTATACCAAGTTCTTTATAAGCATCATCTCATTCAGTTCTTATTAAAATCATAAGAGATGGGCACTATTATGCCCATTTTACAGGTGAAGATGTTGAGGCTTAAAGGGTTTAAGCAATTTGCACAGAATCACACAGCTAGTGAATCATAGGCACTAGTTTTAACGCAGGTATGCCTGACTCCAGAGCCTGTGTTCTTGACTTCAATGTAATATTTCTGATTTATACATGCCTTTAATACTAGAAAATTGTATTTTATAAGGTGTGTTTTATAATCCCTCTTAAAGTATAACTCTATAATGAAGTAAGCATACGAAGGAAGAGGAGTGAGAAACGTAATATACAAAATTTGTATTCTAAAATACATAAAATATTTAGATTTCCACTTCTCAAATGGTCATGATATTCAGAGTTAGCACATGAGAAATAACAAATAATGAAGCACCATAAAAAATGCTCAGACTTTCTGGTTAAAGGCACATAGTATCAATGTATATTGATACATTGTAATTATTATACATATGTAATTATTTTAAAAAACACAGATGACTTTTTTAAAGCGTTGGGAGAGCTATTAGGATCAATCTTTCCAAGGAGCAATTACAAGAACTATGAAAATATGTTTCTAGGAAATAATCTAGAGATGTAATTTACCAAAATTGTGGTTTAATTTCTTTTGGCAAGGTAGGTTATTTGATTCCTAGAAATAGAAATTTGAAATAACATGTAACGAGGTAGAACACAATGAAGAATGTAGATACTGATTTCACAGCTGGAAAAAATAAAGATTTATATTTAGACACTGATGGAATGTGAATTTAAAATGACATAAATAATTTATGTTTTATAATCATTGGATTTTCCTCCATACATGTAAGTGCTTAAAACGATTTTTTTAAGATCCAAAGACTTCTATTTTTTCTGTATAGATATTTTCATCGTTGTATTTAATGACTGATTGTTAAAAACATGCATTTTGGCTTAGCATCATCCTCAAAAGAAAAGCTGATGGAAGGAAATGTAAGGAGGAAGGGGAGGGGCAAAGACACATGGTGGCAAAAGTGAAGGAGGTGGAAGTATGGGTGATTATAATACAATTATATTACAAATATAGGTAATTATAGTAGAATTGGTGTTGTACTTGGAAGTTATTCAAAAAGCATGTAGAGAAATCTAAAGCTATACAGCAGACACCTCTGAATTCATTCTTCCAAAACTGAAGGCAAATTTTGTGTGTGTGTCTTTATTTATTGCAGGGTTTTTGCACCTACTATATAAAAACATAAGCAATGTCCCTTAATGAAAAGTGTCCAGAAGACAAAAAGCAGGAGTTGCTTTAGACATTGGAATCATTGACTTCCCCATAAGTCACTCTTTAATTTCTAATAAATCTTCAAACACTAATAATGCACCTGTTTCGGGACATCTATTATTGTTTTGATTTGGCACAAACAGACCAACTTCAGTCATATAATAGAAAAATACATAAAATATATCCTACCTGGTATATATCCCATACAAAACTGTGTATGACATTGGGCAGTGCTTTAAATTAGTTTCCTCACAGGTTTTTATTTTGAACATGATGTAGAGCACATGTCATCCTAACTAGAGAACATTTTCAAGCATTTTTTCTTCTTTGGGCCCCCTTCATTTTTAATAGCTGATTCTGATGGCTCACATTTCTTTTCTGTGTTTTTAGAGCCTTTGGACCACTGAGGTGGATTTTCAGTTTATCTCTTGCAACCAAGATATAATTAACTGAGGAATAACTTCCAGAGGAGATTCTCTGGCAGATGTGAGGGCATCTGGTGTACTAAAGTTCTGTTGGAACCTGTGTGAAGTGGGGCCCTAGGTAAGTAAGTCAGACAAAGGAGCCAGCTGAGGGACCCTGCCTGTATTCAGCACTAATGAATGACAGGTGCACAAAGGCAAAGGAATCTCTGTCTTGAAGGCTAGTAGTGACTCTAAGGTCTGACCTCAAGTCTGGTTATGTCAAGATTGGACACTGAATTTAGAGGATACAAAGCTCTACTTTTTGTACTTTTCATGCAGGCTGGATTAATTATAGCAAACTATAGCTAAGATTTATTGAGCATTTTTAATTACATGCTAGGGACTGTGTCAAGTGCTTCACATGGATTAACTCATTGAAATATCACAGACGACATGTAGTATTATTGCCCCTTTTTGCCTTCTAGGAGACTTGGGTCTTCGAGGAGTCTAGTAACGTGTACCAATATACAAAAGCAGTAAGTGGTAGACAAGTTCACACCCAGACAGTCTAATTCCAGAACTGGGGAGCTTAGCCACACCACTGTCTCTCTGGAGGCACTAAAGCAACCTCCTAATGGGTATAGCAAATTAGGAATTTGCCCATTATGTTCTTTGGTAGCCATTTAATCTGTTCTTGAAGACCTTCTTTCAAACTTTGAAGCAATAGCTAGATTAAGAGGTGAAACAGGTTAGTTGCAATGACCAGTTTATAATTTGTCGGGGGTATGTGGGGACTCTCTGTACTTTCTGCACAATTTTTTTGTAAACCTAGAATGCTCTAAAAAATTAAGATCTATCAATAAGCAAGGTCTATACCTCTTTTTGTGCCTGTTTTCTAACCTCACTCTCAAGCGCATATCACCATGTGTCAAAATTTGCATCTAACTAAACACAAACACCCAGAACCTCTTCAACAAGACCTTCCAGATCACAAAAATTCCCAATTGGAATGCATTTTCTCCTTCTTGATCTCTCATGGCAAATGTTTTTAATTGTTCTTCTTTTCTTAGTCTGCTTGATATTAAAGCCAGTGGTGTCTTTTCTTTAGATTTTGAGTCTCTGGAATATAGACACCATTTATTTCTTATTCATTTCCAGTCCCACACCCAATATCTGTACTATGCCTGAGTACATAATAAAAATAATTACAACTGCTTTTTATTGAGGGTTTAATTTGTGCCAGGCATGTATTTCAAGCTATTCGTGATGAATACGATTGACAAATTTAGACCTTCTTAATCCTGGCCTGGATTCTTACAATGAACTTCGAATTGGTCTCTTCAGCCTTTGCTTGTTCCAGTCCCCTATACTTAGATACCCTCAGATGACTCTCCTCAAGTGTCATTTCCTGCTCAAATATCTGTCATGGTGGTACTCCATTGTCTGCTCTTCAGCATCCCTGGAGCCCAAATCTTGCTCCCCTATGAGTCTGTTACGCTCCAAAAAGCTGGCTCACTCAACATTTACTAAGTATACATAGTGCTTTCTCTTCTTTGGAGCTTTGTTTATGCCTGAAAATGTTCTCCCTTCTTCATTTCTACTGTTAAAAACCTTACCTACCCATTTCAAATATTATCCATATTCATAATTCTAATTTCCTCCTACAATCTCCTCCACTCATACCAGATGGGCTCTTACTTGAGTTCTCTTAACCCATTGTACGGCTTTGACCATTTCCTTACGGTTTGTCTTTAATTATATGTTGCCTTTATCTCTTTTTTTCCACCTTCAACTGGATTTTAACCTTACTTGTGAAAAGGGATTATATTCTCCTCAAATTTGGACCATCTGAAACTCCTAACATAACACAATGCTTTGCAGGTAGTGGACATTCATCAACCCTCATATTGGAGAGATAGTAATACCAAGTGGGAATGTATAAGCTGTGAAGTCAGGTGGACACGGATTCTGATGTCAGGTGAATCACTCAGGAGCTGTGGAATTCGGGCAAGGTAGTTAACTTCTTTGAGACACAGATTCATTTTCTATGGGCATGGCATTGTATCTGTTACATAGTGTTACTGAAAAATTTAAAAGGAAAATATATGTAGAGTTTGACATATATTAAGTATCTAATACATGGCAGTGGCAAGTATTTGTTTCATAGAATTTTTCTTCTGGAATAGTTTGAATTCCTTCTAACTAAAGACATTTTAACGCTCTCCTTTTTTAGCCATACTTATGCTCGCAATAATTTGTCAGCAAGGCAAAACTGGAACAAGGAAGGCCATTTTATAGATAGGTATGATATTGTATTCACAATCAGATCTATATTTATTTCGAAAATACTGTAGTACTTGTCAATTAAATAAATCCATGAATATTTATTGAGCACCCGTTTATGCATCAAACACTGTTGTAGATATTGGGGATACTGCAGTGAATGAGATATAGTCCTTGCTCTCTACTTTCATTCTAATATGTACAATGACCCCACAGATATCTAAGAAACATGATGAAAAGCTTACCTAAAAATGGTGCCAAACCTGCATCGATTAGAATCCCCCAATCCATTTCTGGGCCTTAAAACTCGGCTGTTACGGCAGCTTTGGGGTAGTCCAAGAATGGTTACCCAGATTTTTATTAAAAAGTTTTTTCTTTTTCATATGTGCTGGTTTTTAAAAAAATTGAAGTATAGTTGATATACAATCGTTACTGAACCAAACTTGGGTCTGCTTGCCCGCGCAGAGTAAAGCCAACCTACTGACAGCGGGTTGTGGTGAAGGAAAGAAAGTGCAGCGTTTATTATAAGGCACAATGCGAGGAGTCCGGGAAAGCTAATGCTCAAAAAGCCTGAAATCCCCAATGTGTTTCAGCAAAGTATTTTTAAAGGCAAGGTGAGGGAGGGGAGCCCCAGGGTACCTGATCAGCTCTTGCAAAATTCTCTGATTGGTTAATGGTGAGGTAACAGGGCGGTGTCACAGGGGTTAACTTTAGGTTTAGAGGTTGTCCTTAGGCGCCAATAGGCCAGGGGGCTGCGTGCTCTTGGTCATTGAGTAGTTAACTAGTTAATGTCTTCCACCTGGGGGTTTTAGCATCTGTAAAACAACTCAGGAAATGTGCATCAGATACTGTTACCTAGGCACTTCACAGAGCAGCTAAAACAGAGGATATGGGGGAGGGGTCTGTCCCTGGGAAGGCCCCATTCGTTTCTGCTTGGTTACACAACATTATATGTTACAGGTGTGCAATATAGTGATTCAATTTTTAAAGGTATACTTTAAAAGGTATATTGATTCAATATAGTGTTCAATATAGTGAACAATTTTTAAAGGTATACTCCATTTACAGTTATAAAATATTGGCTATATTCCCTGTGTTGTACAATATATCCTTGCAGCTTATTTTATACATGATAGTTTGTACCTCTTAATCCCCTACCCCGAAAACGCCCCTCCGCCTTCCCTCTCCCCACTGACCACTAATTTCTTCTCTATATCTGTGCGTCTGCTCCTTTGATATATTTACTAGTTCCTCGTATGTTTTAGATTCCATATGCAAGTGATATCACACAGTCTTTGTCTTTCTCTGTCTGACTTATTTCACTTAGCATATGGAGGATATTTTGTTACCCAGATTTTTAAAAGCTAGGACTTTAAGAAGCAATGTTGTGGAGACAAGCTGAATATATATTTTTTCCTCTGGGAAAAATTAAGGCTAAATCTATCAGTCTTTGTGCGTGACAGATGGATCTGAGCTTTCTCTATTTCTGTTTAAATAACCTAAAGTAGTTGTCAGTGAGTGAAAGTTGTTCCATGTTGGCATGTCGGCAGGAGCTCTCACAACACTGAAGCTCTTCCGTTTGCAGCCACTTAGGCGAGTGCTACCGGTGGCACAGGGGTAGACGGCTAGACCTCCCCAGGTATGCTGCTGCCAACAGCCTCTGGGCCGGAGCCACCCGCTCGTCGCGATCCCGGGTGCGGAGGGCCCTCCCGCGGGAGGAGCGCGGGGCGTGGAGGGCGTGGGCCGGGGGCGGGGCGAGCCGCAGACTGGGTGCTCGCAGGGAGCTGTCAGTGTCAGGCTCCGGCGAGGGAGGAAGTGCTGTGGGTCCCGGAGGAGCGTGAGCTGAGCGGCCGGCGCAGCGTGAGACAGCACATCCTGCGCGCGCCGGGCCCGCCGCCCTCGGGAAGCGCACGAGCGCCGCCGCCGCCGCCGGGGAGCCGTGGCCGCGCTCTCGAGCCCAGTTGCGCAGCCGCCGCCGACCGCGTCCAGGTAAACGGGAGGGGGGGTCGCGCTCCCCGGGCCGCCGCCTCCGCGCTCCTCCTCAACCCTCCCGCCCCCGGGTTGTCGGCTTTTGGAGCCGCCGGGCAGTAGTGTGGCCGCGGCAGCCGCAGCCGGACCTTGGCCTCGGCCCCCTCCCCGGGCTCCTGCGTGCTCCGCGGCGCCCGAAAGCGGCCAAAGCCCCCCGCCCACCCCCCGCCAGCTGCAGCCCCTTGTTGCGGCTCTCCCGGCTGAGCCAGGAGGCGAGGGCAGATGAGAAAGAGTGAGTAGTGGTGTCATCACCGTGTGGGCTGGGAGGGGCGTCCCAGTGCGCCCCGCCTCGGTTTTCTCCTGGGGAGCAGAAGGTTAGCGGCAGTGAAATCCGCACCCCTCAGGGCAACCAGCTGACGGCCCCCGAGGGAGGGGGGAGCTGCAGAAGGAGGGGAATGGGTGCTGTTTGAGTACATTTTCAGCTGTCTGCAAAGCTCTTAAATGCTGTTGCTACCCGCCAAGTCGAAGGAAGCGAAGGTACTTCCAGCAAGGCATTAATTAAACACTCACGCAAGAAGGTGCCCGTTTCTCTCACTGCTGCAAAAAAAAGTGTGGCTGGGGGATGTGTTTTAGTAAACACCTTCGCGGCCGCGTGCCTCTCCTTCCCCCACTCCCACTACCGCATCGCTCTGGCCTTATAAATCCGTGCGTCGTCATCATAAGGTCGGTGACCCTGGCGACACTGATGGGAACTGAGTGTCCGGGAGTCTCATGACTTGTAATAAGGATGAACAGAAACCCAGGATCAGGACAGGAAATTACTTAGGAAATTAGAGGCTCAGCAAAATGCAGCAGATGGAATATATTCGTTATCCTGGACTCTCCCACATCTAGGTAAGGGTCAGAACAAGTAGCCAGCCATTTTCTTGCCGGGAATGCCTTTCAAGTGGGCATTGTAGACTTATTGTAGTTCAGGGTTGTGCAAAATTGCTTGCAAATATGCCAGATTAGCAGAAAACATAACCAACAGTAAGGCATGGTAGCTGCAGAAGACATCATATGGGTAATATTAGCACAGATATGGGTGACTGCCTCTGTATACATTTTCACTGTGGAAATTATAGAGAAAGACGTTGATCAGTATTAGTAAATTTGAAATTTGCACTCAGTGCAAGTTTTGGCATGGAAAAAAAAGGACCCAAACTCTGCTCTTCTATGTTTCTTAGTAAAATAAAATCATACATTGTTACCACTAAGTCATCAAATGTTCTCTTCATAGGAACCAACTCCCCAATCTTTCTTAAGGTTTGAGGATCCAGTGCTCCAAGAGCCATTTCTTTTAAAAATCTTCTAGCATCATCATTGGTATGTTTAATTAATATAGTTGGGGGCCCAATGCAGGCTTTTTTCAGCCTGCTCAGCTCTGGGCCCCATTCTTGGCCCATAACATCTTCCACATCTCTTTTTCTTCCCTGTCTCAGGCACTGATGCACCTGCTTCCTCTCTCTTGGACCTCAGGGTTGCTGAGCTTCTGCACAGTGCCCCGGAGGAGAGGGATGGTTCAGCCCCTCCCCACACCCAGCCTTTCCTCCTCTCCTACTAGAAATAAGTCCTGAAGCTTTTTTGGTGTTACAGGTCTATATCATTATGTATAATCACCACTAGGGATATGGGAAGAGAAGATAAACTCAACCCACAGAAGAGTGGAGCAGAGTTCTCACAAGTGGTGGTCCCTGGTCCCTAGTTTCTAATGAACTGAGATGGTAAGAAGAAGTCATCAGACATTTCTCATCATGTTTCATGCCTAAGAGGGGGCTCTATGAACTTTGTTCCCACCCCTCCTACTTCCCCAAATACTCCTTCCAGAGTCTGCCTTTAATAAGTGAGCCTTTTCCTTGACTCCAGTGCTGAGTCAAGTAATTCTTGGAGATAAAGCCTGGGTGCTGCTCTGTTCATATTCAAAACAACGATGCAGACGAGTCTTGTAAAATACATGCCAAGTTTTTAAACCCAGCCACGTCTCTTAGCACAGACAGATGTGTACATGCTTCATCAACAGTTACATCAGTGGGCCACTCATCCTCCCTGGTCACCTTGTTTCCTTCTGTCACCTAATAGCATCAAATGTAAAGGTCACACACATGCATTGCAAACTTAAGTGTATTCTTTCATCACCTTGTTCTCCCTATACTTTGCCCCATCAAATAAAACAAAGGTTGATAATAATATTCCGAGCACTTTAGCAGTGCTCAGTACATTTCCTAAATGTATTGCATGCCTTTGCTGAATGTATTACATTACCAATACATTTACTAAAATGTACTGAGCACTTGGCCAGGCATTGCACTTTAAACTACTTCTCATGTATTAACTTATTTAATCCTCACAAAAATCTGATGAGGTAGATAATATTTGTAATCCTATTTGACAGGCAAGGAAACTAAGACACAAGGATGTCAAGTAACTTTCTGAAAATTGCTCGGCTAATAAGTTTTAGAGCCAGGATTTGAACCTGGGCAATCTGACTGTACTCTTCTATAGGACAGTTTATACTGGTTAATTTTCATATATTGAATACCAGGCTCTTATGTTATCTCATTTCAATCCCTATATTAATCTTATGAAGTAGACATTATTATCCATATTTTACAGATGATGAAAAACTGAGTTAAGTGATATACTTAATACATAGCAGAGGTAGGATTCAAATCAGGTCTGACTCTAAAACCAGTACTCATCCATTTTAGCTAGCGTCCCCTGTGAGAAACAAAAAAGCTGAGCTTGTCTGTTTCTTTTGGGTTTGTTGCCCATTTTCCTTGTGAGCCATTGCTATTTCTTTTAAGCCTTAAGTGTAGCCATACTTTTTTGCCAGTTGATTGGTAGGTGTGGATGATATGGCAAAACCAACGTAGGACCATAGCTCTTTTGAAGTCAGATATTGCCTTCGTTCTGTCTCCTTAATGAAACTAGTAATTCCCCAAAATACTCTGTGGATCTCAAATACCATGTAAATAGTTGTTCCATTGATCAGGGATCCCTTTTACTAGAAACTGTTGCGTCTTCTACATTCCCTAGGAAATGTGAGAAAGTATGTTCTTTTGGGGACTTTGCTGGGACCGTGAACTTCTAGAGTTCACGTCTTTTGAGAATTAACTAAAATTAACTCCACTCTCATTACTCTGAAATTTATAAACCATTGTCCAGGTCCATGTAAAAAATGAGTCCTCTTGACTGGGAGCTCTTTGTTGGTACCCAGGACTTGTTTCCTTTGCTTCTCTGCAGGAAGCCTGGCACCAGACCATCAGCGTGAAGCTTACATTGTAACATAGACGCCACTACCCAGGTGCCAGCCGATAACAAGCATCTCCTGAGTCTTTGTTTAGAGGAGTCTTCTTAAGCAGGAGTCATAGGCACCATGGAGGGCAGGCATATGAGAGTTTTCAGGTGGTCATTGAACCCGATATAATTGATGCAAAATTTTATGCATTTGTGCTAAATGCAGTTTTCTAGGGAAAGACTGGGTATTTGTGACTAAAAAGAGATTGAGAACCACTGGTTCAAGTGCACTGTTTAGGAACGGGGAGGAGCAGCGGCCATTCTGCTGAAATGTGTTGGAAACAAGGCAAACTCTCCTGTTAGAACCAGCCAAGAAAAAATGTTCTTTGGACATTGCTGGCATTTCGCTACAGAGGCATGCTAGAGTGCCCAGGTCCAAGTACAACATATACTAATGCATGCTGCAACCAAGTGAGGTCTCCAGGACCCCAGGCAGCCCTAGCACTGCTTGCCATTCACTAGGCACTTACCCTTTTCACACTTAGGGTTCATCGACTCTTCCCAACATCCCTGTAAGGCTGACATTTTTATCTGCATTTGACAAACAAGGAATCAGATGATTGGAAACATTAAGCCACTCGGTCAAGGCCACATGAGGCCAGTTAGTAGAAGGGCTGGATTTCAAATGTAGGTTGGCCAGAGTCCAAAGCCTGTTTATTCTCTTCCCAACATATTTCGTTGTTTCTCTATGTGGGACACCAAAAAGTGCTGTTTAGTGTAGCTTTTTATTGTGGCAGGACGGAGAGTTCCTCAGGAACACTCTCACATGCTGATAGGAAAAGCCTAAATGTGTTATCAAAGGGGAACAGGAAAATTAGACATTTCTCAGCGTGGCAGAGGATAAGCAAGCCCTGCTTTCCCTTGAGGTGTGTGCTCATGCCCCACACATTTGATTCTCAGGTGTGCCCAGGTATCTTGCTGAGCAGCAAATGCATAGCAGTCTACAGCCGAGCCCAGAGAGTTGATTGGTTGATTTTGCCGGGGTAGCTGCAAGACTTTATTCGTTGCAAAAATGAACTTACTTCAAAGCTGAGTTGTGCGGTGTTCTGGGGCTTACTTGATATCATGGCTTCATCGTGATCTGGAACACTAACTTGGTACTTAATGCTGGGGGGACCTCTGTTTACCAGATGACCTACATGCCCTTTAGTTTTCAGTTCGTGTCAATCTGGCGATCCTTCCCCATTGTTTCATTTTTGGGTACAGACCCGCTAATGCCATCAGTGTGGCAAACACATAAAGCAGAAATTTATGTTAGAGTCAAGAGCATTCTTTATAATAAAAATGAGTCTCAGGCACTGTAGAGGATGACTGCCTTTGATCAGCAGGTTGGCCTGGGAACAGACACCAGTGTGCTTCATTATGCTTCAACCTTTTTTCTCTCCTATAACCTTTAAAGGTTTTTAAAAAGTTTACTGCTCCCTCACCCCCACACACTTTAGGTTGGCATCTAACATTTTTATTGTAAGTTTAAAGAATCACAATGAATGTAATTTCCAGAATATTGTAAACTTTGACATTTAAAAATAAAACGATGACATCATTCTTTGAATCCAAATTAAAATTTAAGTGCTATACCAACCTCTATTTAAAAAGTACCCGAAGAAGCTCTTCATCAAAAGGGTATTTTTATACCTTGTGGTCAAGCATCACAGTAAGATTTGTGTTTCCTTTTTTTCCCCTGGTAATGGAGGTGGGAAAGGAGGCCCTGAATGATTGTACAACCACAGGTGTGTTCTCTGGTTGGTCAGTTTTTGGAAAGCCTACAGACAGAAGTTCCGGATCTCGAAATTATGATGTTATTAGCTCATAATAACATTCCTGCATGCTCTTTAGAAAGCCTCATGGATGCCAGCGGCACACAATGCCAGTTTGAAGAGCACATATTTATCTAGCACAGGCGCTGTGTGTTACAGGTCACTGCGGGGCCAGTGCTGGGAGTCAGGTCCATGGCCTTCATCTATGTGGCTCAAACTCAAGGTGGCAGGGCCAGAAAGAACAGCAGAGCCACTGGTCCCATCTCTTGCCCTCAGGCAGGTGACTGTATGGATAGTTGTCTTTCTGCTATTTAGTGATTTACAGGAAGAGATCTGCCCATTCCAGTGTTTTTAGATCACTGGTTCTCAGCCAGGAGTGATTGTCCTTCCCAGGGGACATTTGGCAATGTCTGGAGACATTTTTGGTTATCACATTTGGGGAGAGAGGGTGGCTGTAGGCATCTGTAGTGGGGAGGATCAGGGTGCCGCTGGAAAGCTTACAATGCGCAGAACAGCCAAGGTTAAGAAGCCCTGCTTTAGATGTTCTGGTTTTCTATTGAAATCTTCTCTGCTGTAATTTAAGTCCCTTTCTTTGGTCTTCTACAAGATAAGAAGAGCATAACATTTAAAAGGCAGCATAAGGGAAAGGAAAGAAAAAGCCTGATATTCCACTGACTGCCTGTGTGAGCCTCAGTTTCTTCATCTGTGAAATGGGGCTAACAATACTTGGCTTGCAAAATTATTGTAAGGATTGCAGATAATGAGAGTACTGGGTCCAGTATGTGGTACATGCTCCATGCGTGGAAGATACTTTTTATTATTCAACAGCCATGATACTACTCTCTAGCCTTATCTTCTCAGGGACTTGTGTGATCTTGCCCTGCTTTGAACCAAAGGTATACTTTTTTTTTTTTTTTAATTTATTTATTTAATTTATTTATTTTTGGCTGTGTTGGGTCTTCGTTGCTGGGCGCCGGCTTTCTCCAGCTGCGGCGAGTGGGGGCTACTCTTCACTGCGGCGCGCGGGCCTCTCATTGTGGTGGCTTCTCTTGTTGCGGAGCACAGGCTCTAGGCACGCGGGCTTCAGCAGTTGCAGCACATGGGCTCAGTAGTTGTGGCTCGCGGGCTGTAGAGCGCAGGCTCAGTAGTTGTGGCGCACGGGCTTAGTTGCTCCGCGGCATGTGGGATCTTCCTGGACCAGGGCTCGAACCCTTGTCCCCTGCATTGGCAGGCAGATTCCCAACCACTGCACCACCAGGGAAGCCCCAAAGATATACTTTTAAAAAGTGAATTATGCTATGTACCTGCCTCCTTCCACTTCAAGACACTAGGCTCCCTGAGGCATCCTTTGTATCTTCAGCAGAGGGTCTTACAGGTGGTAGATCTCAACGAGCTTTGTTGACCTGAAATATTAGCCAGAATAAATCCTACTTAATTTTCCTTTTATTATAAGATTTAATTCTTTCCCCCTTGGATTATTTTAATGTGTTTAGTAAAACATTCACTTCCTTAAATGTAACTGCTATTGCACGTATGGGCCCAATATGAATGTGGGCTTGGTAATGCCTAGAATTCTGGAAGCCTTGCATTCCTGAATCAGGATCACATTGAACATTTCTGCTGGGGGAAGGGCAGTCTTGAGGAAGATAATCTTTCATTCTAGAAGTGACAGGTAGGATGGTTTGAGTCTTGTGTTTTCCTTTATGAGTCCCTTGGTCTAATTCTTTTGATCTGGCTTTGATCTGACACTCTCTGAGCAGGGCAGTACTTGGGTTCCTTTCTGGGAGGGGGAGGGCAAATTTTGATTCATTTGTCAGATTTCTATTTTATGCTAATATCTAGAGTGAAACCAAGAGTAACACATGTATTTTAAATAGCTCTAATGAATAAATGATGACAATATTTTATATCCTTTGCCTACAGTTTCCCTTGTAGGATACGGATTTTCCCGCTCTAACTTGAAATAGTACCCATTTCTTTGTTTGACAAGCTGGAGGTTTTAGTAATTGAAATGGAATGAAGTCCTCTCCTTTTGAAAGTAGTTTAGATCCTGTTGTGCACATATGTAAGCCTTTAAAAGTTGATCAAGTTGTTGAATGTTATAGTGGGCCCATGTGGAGAGGATGATCATGGGATTCTGTCTCAGAATCAGCTTGTGGGATTTTAGTAGTTGCTGGGTTTGGGTGGCTGAAAGGGTAGAAGGCCCTGTGGGGAATGTGTGTTTTGACAGTGTCCCCTTTTAAAATGAAGCGTGGCTCTTGTTTCACCATCTCCCCCATTAGTATCAAAATAGCAAGGGCTTGTGGGAATTGGTGTGTATTTTGTGGGAGAAAGAATAACAGAAAACTTCTCTGCTTGTTTCCTTGAAAAGTGTGACTTTGTTCACTTTCAGAAGGTATAGGTTACCACTGGCTCCGAAAGAGGATCCTCTCTCTTTGAATGTTTTCAGGCTCAGAGGAAAGTGAGAGTCTATTTACCTAAGTTAAAATGCCAAACTAAATCTCCCAATGCAAATATGGACCACCCAGGGACTTTGTAAAGGCCAGGTTTGTGGTTTTGAATACAGATTTTCCTGCTTCCTCTTTTAGGCTTTTTAATATTTTTCGAATGCTGCTGAAAAGTAATTGGCATATCACATAAGGATGAAATCTCATATCTCTTGCCATGAACTTTAAAGGGGGGAATTGTACTCATTTCCTTTGAGAGCCCTTTGTTTTTCAAAATAAAGAAATATGAATTACTAAAATTTGAAGGCCAAGTTGTAGATTTCAGTTTAAAGTAGATAGAAAAGTTGGGTTACAAAACAGTTATAGGAGAGGAGAAGGATACTGTCTTCATATGTTCCCTTTCCCAAGTACATTGTGCCTAGACAGAGCCATTTACCTCAGTAAACAGGGTAGAACTTTGCTTTGGGGGATGGGCGAGGGTATTGGAAACATCACCTCAGTTAAAAAACAAAATTCAACTGAGTAAATTTTAAAAATCTTATTGGGTTTTTTTTCAGCAAAATATGAATTGGGTAGCATCCCATCTAGCAGATAGAAAGGAGCTCTGAAGAGCTTTACAAAATGAAAGACCTTTGTAGGCAGAAGGGGGCAAGACAAGGAAGTTAATAGGGAAAGAGTGGATTGTTTGTGGCAAGGTCACCTTCCTTTAGGGGATGGCAGGGTCTACGAGGCAGATTACCTGCCTAGTGCTGATCAGTAATTCCGGATACACCAGTTTAAGTTTCTACTCCCAGGAGAGGTTGAAACTGTAATTAAGTTAGGTATTAAGACTCAGTTTGGTGATGTGGGTTAGCACAAGTGACTCTGTTTGGGGCCTGTTGTCTCTTTCTTTTTTTTTTTTTTTTTTAATAACAATTCCTGCCTTTTGATCAGACTCTTAGCTTTACTGAGAGATGTGATCAAAATTTAAGGCATTAGCACCACTTCCAGGTACCGCTCTGAAGTTCTCATGTTTTTTTTTTTTACTCATCCTCTCTGTGGTATTCACAGGTCACAACTTCAAGTTCACATTTTTTACATTGGTCTTTTTCTTTGCTTCTTTTCTGAAATTCCAGTCTTAGAGAGATCATTTGCTTGGGGGTTGCCTGCTGTGAACATGCATTTAAAGCTTTTGTGAGAATACATCGTGCCAGGGAGATTACTATGATTGTTATAAACAGGACAATTCCCAATGTCTGGAGTGCACTTCAGAGCCATGGTCCTCAAGACCCAACTGATCAAAATCTGTTAAGTCAAAGAAAGACCCCATTGAAGTAGTCACTTTCTTAAGCCAACTGACTTGCTCAGTGATCTTGTATAGCTGAGTTTCAACTTCCCCAGAAGTGTTAATACGGGTACAACAGGTGGTATTGACCATAGCACGGACACCTAGTTCAGCTAAAAGACAATCAAGGGCTATCCTATTATCAAGAACAACCTTGGCCAGAGAGTCTAAGGATTTTTCTTGGGCAGCTCTTGCTTTAGAAGTGGATTCTGCAATGTTTTCAAGAGTTAAGGAGAGATTCTTGATCATAGCTTCATTTGTACTCACTCTGAATCAGGAAAGTAGGGACCTGCCAACAGAAGCAAATCCGGAATCATGAGCACCTTCTGGTAGGTCTTTTCTAACTCAATGATGTAAATTCAGGGAAGGTGACCAATGAGCTGTGTCAGTCTGTGAACAGTTAGGGGCACAGTTAGGTTACCTAAGACGCATTGCCCAGTTATATGCCAGCCATCCAGGCACTCGTAGGCCCAAGAACCACTACAGACAAAGGTAAATCCTGAGGGGGCACAAACCGCTCCCGCTAATGTGGCACTCTTGATGAATTCATTCGAAGGGATTGTTGCACTTACCCATTCAAGGCAAGGGTCAGTTAGGTTTCCAGTGCATTTGGGAGGTAAATCTCCTAACCTGAAATAAAAAGTTGATCTAAATTCCTTGCAAAAATGGGTGCTGCTGGTGAGATCTTTTCATGATTGGGGGCAGATCTGACTTAGATAATCATAAGAATGTGAGTGTGCAAATGTACTACAGTTTGTATAGGTGTTTGTGTCTAATTGGTCAAGTAGAGTTATCAGTGGAGAAAGTTAAAACAAGCACTGGCTATAAAAGTTGGACTCTGCAAGTGCCTTCTAAGGAGAGTCAATTATAGTTTGTGGTGATGTTGGGAATAGAAGAGTAATTGGTCACAGGGAGGACTAGGGGGTCTCCAGCATCATGGACAGATCAGAGATTTTGATGACAAATGCAACAGTCTGAAAGATTATCCCCCTTCACAATGGCCTGGAAGATAACAGATGATGGCATTATCTTTCCAGGCCAATGCCAGAGTGAAGGAAAGACAGGGAAGAAGAAAGGGGTTTATGTTTACTTGAAGTATGAAGTCTCGATCTGGTGTTTGGTAGAAGCAGTCTATCTTGATGTTGGCTACTTCTCTTCCTAGTCGGTTTGATTTGCAGGTCTCCAGTGTTTGTACAGGACCAGATATCAGGTGGAGCCTTCTTAAGCTTTGAGATATGTACCCAGGGTTCAATGCCTTTTAGTTTTGCAATGGTGTCAGCAGTCAGGAGCACTTGGTAAGGTCCCTTCCAACTGAGTTCAAGAGCTGTCTTCCTCTGATGATGTTTCCAGAATACCCAGTCACCAGGCTCCATACTGTGGCCAACAGGATCCTTTGAACTGGGATCTGGGAGAGCTTTTTTAAATCTGTTGGTGATAAGCTTCAACATAAGACATTAAAGACTTACAATAGCTGGTCATGTTAATGTGAAATAACAAGGGATCAACAGAAAATTTGTGCACAGTAGACATTGGTCTGCTGGTGACTATCTCATGTGCAGTAAGTTTATGTTTCCCAAAAGGGCTACTGCGAACAGTCAGCAAAACCAGAGTCAATACCTTAGGCCAAGGGAGTCTAACAATTTGAGCAAGTTTGGAGATTTTGAATTTGAGGATCCATTACTTCTCTCACCCTTGCCTGATGATTGAGCGTTATAGGGACAGTGACGATTTCAAGAAGTTTACAAGGTTTTGTTAAAGCTTATATGATTTGCGCAGTGAAGTGGTTACCTCAGTTGCTGAAGATTGTGGAAGGTACACCTCAAGTGGGAAACACGGTTTCTAACAGTTTCTTTGCCACTGTGAAGGCATCAGCCTTGCAGCAGGGGAAGGCTTCAACCCACGCAGAAAACATACATACGATAAGAAGAACATATTGATAACTCATGCTAAGTGGCAGTTGAATGAAGTCCAGCTGCAGGTGTTCAAAGGGTCCAGAGGGAGGAGGTTTGTGGCCTCTGGGAACAGACATAGTTTTTTCAGGATTATGGACCTGACAGGTCAGACATTGGTGGTAAACTGTTTTTATAATTTTATAGAAGGCCCTCCACCAGTGTTTATTCATGATTTCAGTCATCTTAATTGCACCATGGTGGGTGAAGGAATGCAAAAACCGAAAAATGCGGTTTGCCAGGGAGTCAGGAAGAGCCAGGCGCCATCCTGGGTTTCCTGTAGCCCTGACCGGTCATTGAATTTACAACCATTGTTTGCCCATCATGATTTCTCTGACTCAGAAGCAGGCTGTTGCCTGTTGCAAGGACATCGGGGTGGCAGAAGTCTGGAACAAGGGCTCATTTTTTTTTTAAATTAATTAATTAATTAATTTTGGCTGCATTGCGTCTTCGTTGCTGTGTGCAGGCTTTCTCTAGTTGTGGTGAACTGGGGCTACTCTTTGTTGCAGCGTGCGGGCTTCTCATTGTGACGGCTTCTCGTTGACAGGACGTGGTGTCACGAACTGGGATGTTATTACCTCGAGGTCTTGGGGCTCACCTTCTTCAGGCAGGGGTAGTGACGTAGCAGGATTAAGGACCTTATAATGTTTCAATGCAATTTAGGTGGTGAAAGCAGAAGGATCTCATAGGAGGTTAGTCTGTTTGCAGAGCAATGTTGAGGCAATTCAGAATTAAGAAGACCTTGGACAATATGTGGAGTTTGTAAATAAATGTCATTTCCTAGGGTTAAATCTGCTGAGGCTTCTGCTAACTTTGCAGCTACAGCCTTAAGGCAGTTGGGATAGGTACGAGCAACTGCATCAAATTGTGTGCTGTAATAAGCACTAGGCCTATGCTTACCATGTTCTTGTGTGAGCATTCCCCAGGGCTTGGTTATCTCTTTCATGTACAAATAAGGGGAATGGTTTTGACGTTGGGCGGCCCTGGGGCAGGCAGTTCTTGCAGCACTTGTTTTAGTTTGATAAAGGCCTGCTCATGTTTATCTTCCCCAGAAACTGGTTCAGGGACTGAGTTTTTAGTGAGTTCATAGAGCAGGAAAGCCACAAGAGAAAAATTAGGAACCCATAGTCTGCAATAACCAGCCAGGCCTAGGAATCCACAAAGTTGTCGCTTAGGTGTTGGCCTAGGGAATTCTTGGATTAGTTTAATTCTTTTTGGAGACAGCTGGATTCCTTCAGCGCTTAGATTATGACCTAGGTAATGAGTAGTGTGTAGAGATAATTGTAATTTTTCCTTGGAGACTTTATGTCCTTTTTTAGCTAACTGTTGTAGCAAATAAGTGGAATTCTTTATGGGTGCCTCTTTGGTAACTGAATATAGCAAAAGGTCATCTATATTCTTACTGTAGAAGGGTTGATTTCCTAGGAACCTGGAGGGTACATAAATCTTGGTGGAGCACTTGGGAAAAATCAGAAGGGGCCTCAATGAACCCTTGAGGCATGCCTGTCCAGTATATTGTTGATTGTTCCAAGTAAAGATGCATAGATAGTGGCTGTTGGGGTCCCCAGGGATGCTGAAGAAGACAAAGCTCCACAATGGTGAACCGTCTTGAGTCTGATGGAACTTGTGACAAAGGATTTTGGGGAATGGAACAACTGGAAAGTGGGGAATCTTGTTAATAGCTCTCAAGTCCTGGACAAATCGCCATCCCCACCCATTAGGTTTTGGGACTGATAAGACCAGGTGTTACAGGGGCTGGTACAGGGAATCATTAGCCCCTTCGTGAATTGGTCTTCTATTATTGGTATGAAGCCTTGTGTGGTCTTAGGTTTTAATGGATATTGAGGCAGTTTAGGAAGAGGTTTAGTTATGTCTCTCCGAATTTTTATAGGCTCTGCACTTCTTATTCTCCCAGTGTCAGTGTTAGAGGTAGCCCACAGATTTTCAGGCACCTCGATTAAATTAGAGGTCTTTTGCTGGAATTCTTCCTCTTCTGTATCAAGGACAGATTGTAAAGAACATAAAAGATCAGGTTCCGGTTGGTCAGGACATTCTAAGGTGAGGTCTCCATTAGAAGCAAAATTTATTAGTTCTTTTAATTTAGAAAGGAGATCGCTACCTAATAGATTTACTACAGCTGTATCACAGAGCAAAAAGGAATGTTTTTCAGTGAAAGGTCCCAGAGTCATTTGTACTGATTGAGATAGAATTTTATTAGATACCCACTGTGGAAACTTCTTTTTCACTCCAAGGCATTTGTTGTCCTCTGGGATTTAAAGTAGAGAGTGTAGCTCTGGTATCTATCACAATTTGGCAAGGTTTCCCATTAAATTTTAATTTCCCCTTGGCTATGTAAAGGAATTACTAGTGGCAATTTACCAGAGACTCTGTCGGAGTCCTGTCAACTCTTGGAGGGGCCCATATGAGGGCCCCCCCTTTGGGGGAAGATATGAGAGAATTTAAGTTGATGTTGAAGAATTTTTACAGGATCAATGAGAGCAATCTTTTTTCCAGTACCCCAGTTGATTACAATTGAGACATGGATCCCTAGGCCAATGTTTTGATGATGGACCCTCTTGGAGGGTGCAGTGTGGGAGGCCCAGGTATTATTTTAGGTCTCTGGCCTTGGAACTGTTGTAGTTGTAAAGGCTAATAGTTTGGCAGACTTTTGTTTACGGTCTTATTCCAAAGTCCTTTCAAAGTGCTCAGCAGTGGTCATGGGTTCAGTCAAACCAGTGGCCTCCCGTCCTATTTTCTGCCTTTTTATCAATCTGCTAATCTCAGGAGATAATCCATTTACAAGTTGGGCAACTAGAGCAGGTTGGGTGACATCATTTATGGTATGGAACCCAGAATGCCTTAGGAAGAGAGCTTCCAGTTGGGTTTTAAAGTCGGCCACAGATTCATTTTTTGTTTGCATGTTTGAATAACAGACCAATCATCGCGGGCAAGGAAGACTCTAGGAATGGCTATTAGAAGATCAGCTGCATTGTGCAAGCTTTTTCTGCTCCATAAGGGGACCGTGATGAAGATCAAGGATCTCGAATATCATCAGTAGGGTTATGCCATCCTGCTTCTTGCATACAATTTTGGGCTTCACCAGGTCCTACCAGCATGTGCACGAGCTGATAAAGATCTGGCAGCCCCAGATCATAGTCTCCAATGAGGACTCTAAATACTTCAGAAAACTTTTGGGGATCCTCCGTGGGTTTAGGAAATTCTTTAATTATGGTCCTTGGCTTGGTCTTTGTCCGAGGAGTGAAAGATACCTGGGGAGGATCTCCTGCAGCCTTGGGTGGGTGGTTTATTTTAAAAGGTGACTGTCCAGGGTGGAAAGGCAGTTTAGACAGAGAATTAGAGAGCATGAGTACTCAGGTAAAGGTGGATAGAGGGGAGCAGGAGGAGTTACGTGTCTTACTGTCTTTTATTTTAGGTACCTCTTGCATCTTTGTTAATTTTTAATTAGCCTTTTGCAATGAATTTTTTAATGATGCTGTTTTGGAATCTTGAAGCTTTTTGGAAGCTTCTGCATACCAATTGAAATAGGTATCCCATTCTGTTTGTTGATTTGGGAACTCTTGCTTTCAAATGTACTTCTTAAATGAACAATCAATCTAATTGGAACATTCCCTGTCATGGCCATTGTAATTCTAGGTTGTTTTTAGTAAGATTTTGCAATTTTTGTAGATATATACAGTTTCCAGGACTATAGTTCTCAGAGAAAATGAGCAGGTGTGCCAGAAGGTGGCATGCTCAACTCTGGAACTTAAAGATCCCATTTTTTTTTTTTTTTTTTAAGCTAGCTAGGTCTTGGGTCTCTCCAAGCCAAATTAATACCTAAGAGGGATGTGCTGGTAGACCGGGGATTGTGTGGTGTTTTACAGTGTACCCTGTTGGATGAAAATTTTCTTGGGTTTAGTGGGTGACCTAGTGTCAGTCTAGCCATTCTGTGACCAACTTATCTAGCACAGGAGTCTTTTAGAGTTAGGTAGCACTCTAACAGCTTTTAAGTTCTCAGTCCAGGCCCACCAGTTTTGCAGCTTTTGGCTTCTGAGATTCCATTAGCAATAGCCTCTATCTGTATAAACGAGACAAACAAACATGTGCACACTAGCACACCAGCAGCATCAAAGACATGTTCCTGTGGACTGACCTTGTGCGTACCACCAGCAATTCTCAGTGTGATACTGGGGACTGGGGAAAGGACTGAATCAGCAGACCCCAACAGATGGTGACTGCGGACTAGAATTCCAAACAAATGAGGAATTGCAGACTGAATCACCAGCAGTTTCCAACATGGAACTAGGGATTTTAGTCAAGTAGGGAAATGTGGATTGAAGCAAGGGTAGGGACTTGGGTTCCAGATGGAACTGTCTGCCAGCTCAAGATGACCCGCTAAGCCCTGGACTGGAAAGTCAGTTAGATTGGGACCTCTGCACAAAGACAGCAGAGCTGAGAACTGAGAGGAGCTTACCCACAGCCCTCAGAGATGATGAGAAACAAGAGAACTGAAAGGATTTGTGGGTACCATGCCTGTGTTTCTCATCATCCCTGAAGCTGTGAAAAGTTTCTTTTGAATCCCACTGCCGCCGCCAAGTCTGTTAAAAAACAAAATTTAACTGAGTAGATTTTAAAGATCTTGTCGGCTTTATTCAACGATTCATGCATCAGGCTGCATCCCATTTACCTCACTAGTGCCGATGAGGTGATTCCAGATGGACTAGTTTAAGATTCTGCTCCTGGGAGGGATTGAAACTTTAAGTTAGGTATCAAGTTTTGGTTTGGTGACATAGACTTAGCACAGGTGACTCAATTTTGGGCTTGTTGTCTCTTTTTTTTTTTAACACCCCTTGACAATGTCAACTCCACCATTGCCTTCCTAAACACTGGGAAGGTAGATCTGGGCAGCACGTGGAAAAGAATATTTTGTAACTCTTTGGGGAAAATTCAGAATGAAAGTTACTTTAACCAGGACATGTGTTCTGACAACCATATGTTTAATAATGACACTTAGTGCTTTACACCTATTAAAGAAAAATTTATTCATAACACTTGTTAAAGAAATGGTAAGGCAGGCTTTATTCAGGGGGACTATCTATCGTGATAGATATCAGGACCACTGCAATGGGGTTTTGCAACGGGGAGAAAGATTGTGCTCAACTCTGAATACAAGGACAGGTGGGAATTTATAGCCAAGTAGCCGGGTGGGGATCAGTGGATGGAAAATTATTAAGAGGAAACATCAGGGAAAAGGGCAGGGATTCAGGCTAAACGAACCTAATAGGATTCTTGATAAAGGCAGGCCAAGGTGATCAGCTATCACTTGGGAGGTGGTGGGGTGTGAGGAATCCAGTCAGATATCAGTCAGGTGCTGGTGTTCAGATATCGCGGGTGGGGGATTCTGGCTAAACTGACTTCTCAGGACTCTTGCTAAAATTGGTCTCTTGAGAACACGCCCACAGACTGGGCCTAGTTGAAAACCACTCGGAGAAACCTGTCTAGGGTTTGGTCAAGGAGAGAGTCTTTGTGACACCCTTTTCAGAGGGCAGTCCACAGCAGGCGTGGGTGGGGGGTGGTAAAGGAGGGTACTGCAAGCTGCCAACACCAAATCAAGAAAGGTGAAAAGTAACCAGAATGCTGGATCATTGGAGTGTGTTGGGGCCATGGGAGTGTACTGATAGGGTTAGGCTGCATCATGCTTCAATAAAAAACAACTCCCAGACCTGAGCAGAGGAGCACGATGAAAGATTTTTCTCACTCGTGTTACATGTCTAGTGTGGGTCGGTAAGGGGCCCTGGTGACCATGTTCACCGAGAGACTTATGCTGAGAGAGGTTTCATCTTGATAAGTGTGCCCTAGTCCCTCACATTTCATTAGCCAAAGCAGATCAGATGGCTGTCCTTGACTGCAGAGGGGTTGTTAAGCATGGTCCTGGAGGAGGGGAATAGGAATGTTTGTAATTAATCCAAATGCCTGGAAGGGAGGGGCTTGCCTACTCGTGCTGCGGACCACATCCCTAGGAAGCTCTGAGATACAACCACATGTGTAGTGGTTTCAACACCCAACTTCAGTAACACCTGAAAGAATGCCCATTTAGAATATAAAGTGCATTTGAATGGTTTCAGCATCATGAGTGATAACAGGGTCCTGGAATCAGTGGGCTTACAAGTCTAGGTTTTATGATAACGAATAAAATAAATATGTGTAGGGGTGAAATTTATCTTCCTTCAGTAGTTTCTCAATTCTAGTTCGGAATATTCTTTAGTACTTAGGGAGTGGCAACCATGAGCCAGACTTGGTGCTTCGTAGGCACATGAAGATGAGCAAGGTATAGACCTAAGGGGCTGATGTCTAATCAGAGAAAAATAGGAAAGTTTAATGTCCGTAACATAGGGTTTTATGTTATCACATATATCACATGGTTATTGTACAAGGTAAAATGTGATAAATACCTAATAGAAGTATAACAAAGTGTAATGGAGGATCAAACAAGGGAAGTTGTTAATAATAAAGTGAATAATCACTTCTTTGAATGTGTAGGCTGACCAGACATCAGTGTTAACCGGCAAAATCATTAGTATTAATGTGTTATCTTCATTCTTCCTCTTTTGTTCTTGGGCCTGATTTGATTCCAAACTAATTGTAACAGTGATTAAGAGGTAGTAGGAGAGCGTGACCTCTGGGGCCAAGGTTCAAATCCCGGTGTCACTACTTACTAGCTGCGTGACCTTGACACGTTACTTTGCCTCCCTGTTCCTCGTTTTCTTCATCTGTGCAGCAGGACTGATAATAATAGTGCCCACTTCCTAGTGTTGTGGTGAGATTTGAAAGAATAAATCCTACTTAATTTTCCATTTCATATAGGGTTTAAATATTTCCCCCTGGATCATTTTGGTGTGTTTAGTACAAACACTGACTTCCTGAAATGTGTCACTTGTTGAGTGTCTGGGCCTAGAATGAATGTGTGCTTGATAATTCCTAGGATTCTGGAAGTCTTACTTTCCTGAGTCCGGATCACGTTGAGCATTTCTTTCCGTGCTCGATAGATCAGGGTGAGTACGTTGTAAGGGCCAGATGGTCAGTTAGCGTTTTCCTGGCCTGTGAGGCAACCTTAGTCCAGAGACCTGTAGAGTATCAAGTTGGCCTCTTTTCTTCTTTTTTTTTTTTTAGTCAGTAATTTGTTCTTTTTATTTCTGGATAGTATTCCATTCTACGAACATACCACATTTTGTTCATCCATTCTCCTATTGATGGATATTTACCTTATTTTCTGTTTGGGGCTACTATGTTCATGTGATTTTGTAATTAATTAGTCTCATGTGCCTATTTTAATTCTCTATTCAAATGAACTTTAACGAAAGTCACCCTCCATGGGTCACAGCATGATGAGAGAGGAAGAGGTACCAGCTGACCTTGACGGTCCTTTCAGCCCTGAGGTCCTCTAACTCAGCCTCTTCTCTAAGAGCTGCTATCAGACACCTACTTGCACATGGGTTATGACAGTGTTTTCTCTGAATTGCAGAGCAGAGAGTGGTTGTTTCCTCATAAACAGAGACGTGACTCCTGCACCTATGAGTTCACCAACAAAGACAACAGGTCTTATTCAAGTACAAGAAACACACCCATTTCTCTTCACCAGATGACATATATTCACGGAGGAAAGATGCTCTTCTCTTCTACCCACTGGAAGCAGCTTGAGAGAAGTTGACCTGTATTCTGATCTTGGAATTCAGGTCTGCTGAGGACACATTTCCAAACTCCCCCTACCCCATGATTACCTCCACCACTCCAAAGTCATGTTAAATTAAATGCGAATGTGATACAAATCCACTGTGGCTAAATCCTGGAGGCCTTCTGCTTGTTTGGGTCCAGAAAGTTAAAAGGTCCGTGTGCTTGGGGCCAGCACTGCAGGTAAAAGCTTGATGAGCTAGAGGCTGGGTGTGATGGGCGGGAGACCATGTGGCTCATTTTGACGTGCACACCCTCTCTCTCCTCTGTTCTGGCTCTCCTCTTCCCCCACTGCTCCTTGAATACAAAGTGGATGAATTTGAGGTGGTGCTGCTGAGAGCTTCTAGGCTGTAAGCAGGTGAGGGGTGGGCGTGGGGACCCTGTCTTTGGTAAGTAGGTATGAGGACACCTATCTATTGCAGCCCCAAAGGAGAGTTCATATCAACATAATGGAGAGAACCTTTGATTGATTCAAGCTGTTCAAAAAAGAACTGGGCTGCCTATAAGGTAGTGAGTTCCCAGTGCCCAGGAGAATTCAAGCGTGTCACCTCCAGTGCAGATTTTCTGTGAAGGGATAATTGCACCAATGAGAGGTCAGACCAGAGATTCCTCTGGTAAGCTCTACATTATTTTTTCTCCAAATTTAAGAAGCTCTGATTTTGTATACTAGATAGAGCCTTGCATCACTCTCATCTCTGGCCAGGTTCTGCCATTCCCTTGGGGCCTGCATAAATAAGAGGGCAGGTGCCAGACTGGAAAAATAAATATGACAGTCTCTGTCTACTTCCTTTCCCACATAACTGTTCAAATTGTAACATTCGTTCATTCATTCCTTCATTTAACAAATATTCCTTAAACTCCTGCCAGACATTGGGAATGCTATAGCAGTGTCAGGCCAGGTTGAAGAAAATTTAACAGCTTGTGACAACCATTAAAAACAAACAAACGAACAAACAAAAAATGCTTGCACAAACTGGCCACATCATCATGCATTTGAGGGCTCAGTCTTTCATCTGTTCATTTATTTGTTCTTTCAGTAATGTCTTAATGTACCCCGATGATGTTCCAAGTCTGAGCCATCCTGCCAGCAGAGGCTAGATAAATGCGTCCATTCAAAGGCATTTGCCAGAATACCCAACTACCATATTCCTTTTGTAGTGTGCAGAACAGAAAACTACCAGTTTACTTGGGGAATAGAATTTCCACCCTGAATACTTATCTTATGCAAAGAATGTATTACAAATGCTAAGGTACCTATTTTGAGCGCTTAATTTCTCACTTTTTCATTATATACAGCAAAGGTGTGATGCGCAAGGCAAGTGTTAATTCTCGTTGTTTGCATTACTTAACACATTTGAATAGATTGGATTGGTTTAACATGGAAATGTTTGATTTTTTCAAGACCCTTACATATTTTAAAAATAAATAATTTTTTTCTAAAGTGAGGAAGGACCAAAGGGCAGAAACAGTTGACCTGGGTCAGTTAAGACCTGGGAGTTTTGCACCAAACACACACCTTTCCAGCTTGTTTCCCGTAGCACCCCTGCTGCCTTGGGCCCATTTGACCACACACCACGGTCCAGCTGAACGGTTTGCCGTTCCCCAAACACGGCTGCTTCTTCTTGCCCCTGTCATTTCACTCATGCTCGCTCTCCTTCCACAGGAAATGCTTTCCCAGTTCCCGTCTGACCCACATTTCCATATCCAGCTCTTGCGGCCCCTCCTTCTTGAAGGCCACTGTGTGCTTTGGTTCCTGCAAGCTCTCCTTTGTGCTTTAAACCTTTATCCTGTACTCGCTCCATTCTCCCTTGCTGTGGAGCTAGTGTTTTCAGACCCTACCATATTATAAGCTTTTTGAGACAGCCTCTTTTTTTTTTCAGATAATTTATTCATTCAACAAATATTTATGGATAGGTTGATCATATAATTCATTGTACAAATCATGACCCTGCCCTTTTTTTCTGAAAAGAAATAAAATGGAAAATAGGAAGAAACAGAAGGATGGCTAATGTGTTTAATGGGCGCTTCCTAAGTCTGTTCCAGACACCAGAGATACAGCTGTGACCAAGACAGCCAGTCTTGGCTCTCAAGGGACTTTGATTTGGAGTAAAGAGGGACAGGTCATAAACAAGCAGTCAAAAAGTTCACCTTTAAAAGCAGATTTTCCTTGCTTATAGAAATTAGACATATTTATTATAGAAAAAATTAAATTCATAGGCTCTTTCTTTTTGTTGTTGTTTTCTTCTTTTATATGTTAGTATAATGGCAGTTAAGGAAAGTTGACTACTGGTGGTTAAGGAAGTCTAAAACCCAAACTTCCTGGGTTTGAGTCCTGCTTCTTCCAACTGGAATACTAATAAAAAGATTAAATGAGTTAACACATGGAAAAGACTTACAGCAGTGCCCAGCATGTAGTAAGAGCTCAATTAGGAATATGTTACTTTTATTATCACCTGACAAGGGCACTACATTAATAAATCCTCTGAGAACCTGGAAATAAGACTGTTTTTACTGTTAACCTGTGGTCTCAAAAGCAAAGGGTAGTTTTCCAGGGCAAAAGGCTGTATTATAACTTTTTGCATAGATTAATATAGCTAAAAAATCAGACGTGCACTTTGTTAGCCCTGAAAGTGTAAAGAAGGGAGAGGTACGTGGTAAACGTTGGTATTACCTATCCAAACACTCCCAGCAGGGAGGGTGTCTTAGCCTGACAACTTAGTCCAGTGTTCCCCTCTGGGATTTTTTTTTCCCCAGTTTTATTGAGAAATAATTGACATACATCACTATATAAGTTTAAGGTGTACAGCATGATGGTTCGATTTACATACAGTGTAAAATGATTACAATAGGTTTAGTTAACATCCGTCATCTCACAGGTGCAATAAAAAGAAAAGAAAAAAAAAATTTCTCCTTGTGAGGAGAGCTCTTAGGATCTACTCTCTTAACAACTTTCCTATATAGCAGTGTTAACTGTAGTCTAGTACTTATTTATCTTATAACTGTGAGTCTTTACCTTTTGGTCACTTTCCTCTTAATCATTTGTGTAAGTCCCACAGCACGCAGAACAGCACTTTGCACTTTACAGGGGCTCAGTAAGTACCCATTAAGTTGCATTAACATAAAGATACATTTCGTGGAGCCAACTACTTGGGTTTCCTGGCTCTTAGCAAATTAGAAAATTTGGTTGATTAGTGTGCTTCTCCCTCCTTTACAAGTGTATGGGGATCTTGCTCAGATACCCAAGGTATTCTCACATCCCCTTCGATCAGGTGAATCATCCCCCTTCCTTCCCCTCCGCCCCCTACTTCTTTCCTGCAAATGGTCACTATGCAGCATGGACTGCAGCGGTGGGGAGAAGCACGCTCTGATCTGCTGAAGGAACTTGGGGTCAGATGACTGTATGTGCGTATGTGTGGGCGCATGCTCACATGCTGAGAACATGAGCAGGCAACACTCGTGGGCATCAACATTCTTATCTGTAGTCACCTGTCATGTTGCAGCTGTGGGGACAGAGGTGTGATCAGGGCCAGCCAGCAATCAGCTAGACAGACAGACAGGCAGGATTAAGGTCTGAATCTTAGTTTTGAGGGTATAGATATTAGATTGTTCTTATGTAGCCAAAATTCTCCAGCAACTTAGTGACGAATTCACACAACCCAATGCAAGTACAGGTTACATGTTAGGCTACAAACATAAATGCCAACTTACTGACTTGCCAGAAGAAACCTAACTTCTTCCCATGGGATCACCATGCCCTTGCTTATAGGTTAGTATTCTGCAATCTCCTGAGAACTTGGGTTCTTAGGCCCTTGGACTCAGAGGTCCGAGCTGGGTATGGTTGGGACAGTACTAGCCTGTGGGCATTAAGGGTTATCCTGAAGGCTAAGTCCAGAGGTAATATGGGCATTGAAAAATCAAGCAGATGGTATAATTATGTAATACATTCAAAAGGACCAGGAAGGGAGGTAGAATCTAAGTGTGGCAATGATACAGCCATTGAGGACACCAGATCACAGCAAAAGGGTTGAGAGGGATGGTCAGGGAGCAGTCATAGGAGAATCTCAAAGCCAGTGGAGCCTTGACCCTTTTTATGGAGAACAAGGCTGGGAGGCGAGGAAGGAGCTCACTCAGGCAATTTTTGAAGCCAAATTTGTTCATTCATCCAATAAATATTTGTTATCTACTCTGTACCGGTCACTATTCTAGTATTGGTAACACATTGGTGAGCAATACAGACAAAATCTCTGCCTTCATTGGAGCTAGGAGAAGGGGAAAACAATGAAAAATATTTAAATATGTTATAGGGTATGTTAGGTGGTAATACATGTAATGAAAAAAAATAAGGCAATGGGAAAGACTTGGGGATGCGTGTGCAGTGGGGGGGAGGGGTTTGCCCTTTTAAATAGAGTGACGAAGTAAGACCTCGATGAGATGAAATTTGAACTAAGTTTTGAAGAAGCAAATCTTTTGGATTTTTAGAGAAAAAAAGTGCATCAGGCAGAAGGAATAGGAGATGCAAAGTCCTTGAGGCAGGAGTGTACTTGATATGTTTGAAGAACAGCAGTGAAGCGTGCCTGGATATGAGATCAGAAAACTGATGGGGCTGGATTGGGTAGGGCCACGGAGGCCATGGCAGGACTTGGGCTTCTACTCTGAGATGGGAGCCATTGGAGAGCTTTATGCAGAGAAGTGACATAATTCGACTTGTGTGTTAATGAATTACCATTGCAGCTGAGAATAGACTGTAAAGCAGGGGGGCGGGCCCAGGGTAGAAGCAAGGAGACCGTTTAGGAGGCTTTTGCAATAATATGATGGGAGATGATGGTGGCTGGGATAGGGTGATGGCAGGGGAGGTGGCGAAAAGTAGACAGATTCTGGAAATGCTTGGAAAGGAGAGCCCAAATAATTCGCTACTGAATCGGATGTGGGATTTGACAGAAAGGGAAAACAGGGATGTCTCCAAGATTTTTGGTCTGAGTTAATTGGAAGGCTGGAGTTGCCTTTAACTGGAGTGTGGAAGACCGAAGGTTGGCTGTACATGGAACCAGAGCCCGGGGAGCAGTTGTGACAGCTGGTGCTGCAGCGTAGCGGCCTGGCGTCATCGTGGTGACTCTCCTAACAGGTGCACGGGAACGATGACGTCAGCTGGTCAGAGCGTCTGTTTCCCTGGATGCACTAGAGAAAACCTGATAAATTCACACCCCCTTTTCCTGTCATTTAAGACTTCATTCTCCTTGAATTGTAACAGATTTACAATTGTTCACTGCTAATTTATGTGGTGGTTTTGCATTACCTTTGGTCAGTCCTAGCTTTGATGTTCTGGCACTGTGTGACGCGTTTTGACTTGGGAGATGTCCTGTCTTTTAAGATAAGGACTAGTTTATTGACATGTACACACTGCTATATTTAAAATGAATAACCAACAAGGACCTCCCGTGTAGCACTGGGAACTCTGCTCAATATTATGTAACAACCTAAATGGGAAAATGTATAACTGAATCACTTTGCTGTACGCCTGAAACTATCACAACATTGTTAATCAACTATACTCCAATATAAAATAAAAAGTTAAAAAAAAAAAGATAAGGTGTAGTTTAACTTTCAGAAAGTGATCATGCTCTAGTCCCATTATTTCCAAATTCTTGGGGACTACCTACCATTATCGTCTCCCACACCCCTAAATGTTGTCACTCAAATCCAGGAAATCACTTTTATGTTTCCACTCTGCTACTTCTCAAGGCGATGACTGCGGGGCAGAGGTCTAGTTGCAGTGAAGTTCGGTCAAGGAACGGTCAGGAATGGGGGCAGCCTAACAGGTAGAAAAGGAGATAGATGTGTTCATGTAAGTTTCTCCTTACTTTGGATATTTTGTTACTCCTTAGCATGGTCTCGAAAATGGAGATATAGTTCTTCTTCCACTTTAAATTTTTTTGCCAAAATTGGTTTTCTTCAAAAGCTCATATGTACAAGCCTGTCTCCTATTTTCACTCAAAGAGACAGATGGTTGAAACTGACTCTAGCTAAATTAAAAAAAAGAAGTCTTGAATTTAAAAAATGCACATGAGTATCAGAAGGGTTTAAGCCTTTAAGGACTAGTTGAGAAATCTGTTCTGAATACTGCCTCATTCCACTGAGTTATCCATTCATGTGCAGAATGCTGTGTGCAGGCCAGGCTGGGGACTCTGCAGCCAAGCTTTTCAGATGGGTATTTGCTTTCTAAAAGGAATATAAAGGTTGTGCTGATGAGACAAATGGCAAACATCCAAATCCTAGGGTCAGTCAGCATTTGTGCTGACATGGCCTGCAGGAAATATGCCATGGTCCTGCATTCCCGACAGTATTGATTTTCTGCACTCTTATGGGCATACTAGGGTAGCTGGAAAAGCGGGTTAATCTTTGTAAGTACATCCACCTTGATGCATTTGTGCCTTGAAGCACCCGGGAATTTATTTTGTATCTTTTTCACTTTCTTTCTCTGGTAGACTTAAATATTGCTGAGCTTGCTTTGGTCATTCTGTGGAAGTGCTTCCTCACCAGTGCCCTGCAAATGGATTGCAGGTTGCATGTGCACCCAGATATTAATCTCTTGGCCCTCATGATAGTCAGAGCCCGGGTCAGGCTCCTGTGGTAGTGAACAGCTTTCTCTGTTCACCTCAGCGTACTGTGCAATATCACCATGATTTGTGGGTGTCATGCCATTGCAAAATGTTGGCTGAGAAAAGACAAAGGTAGAGACAAGTTTATAATGGAAAGTTTATTGATTTTACAATTGATGTAGCCCAATATATTTCAGTCTCTTTTAACCCCAATTGACAATAAAAAAATACTATGTATATGTCACAATGAATGTGTGTGTGTCCAAAACCAAGTTCCATGAAACAATAGTTGTCCTTACTATGTGCAGTGTGCATTCTAGTAGTTCTAATATGTTAATCACAAACATTGCTCCCTATGACTACTAACGAATTTGATTTTGTAACATACCAGTGGGTTGCAACCCATGTTTAAAAAGGCTGTGTGTATTACATGCTAGGGATAAATGATCTGGTCTTGTACTTGGTTGAATCCTTTGGTAATTCCTTGCTGCCTACAGAGAAGTTCAGACCTCTTTAAAGTATGGCATAGCAGATCTTTGGCTGTAGGGTGACCAGCTTGTCCAGGTTTGCCTGGGGCTTTCCTGGTTGAAGCCCTGAAAGTCCTGCATCCAGGGAACTCTCTTATCTCTGTGCAAACTGGGACGGTTGGTCACTCAGCCTTTGGGATGTCATCTCTGAGAGATGAGATCCACATCCATCCTCATCTTCCTCCATCTTCTTTTGTGCTGAGTGTTCCATTTATATCCAGTTACTTGTCCCACAGGCTGGCCATTCTCCTTCCTATCTCCCCGCTTTTGTCCGTGCTTCCCTCTGCCTGGGATGCACCCCTCACCTTCTGCTGTCCGCAGGTCTGGTTTTCCTCTGGGATGGTTTGTTAAGTCACCAACTCTGTGGAGCCTTCTTACTGACTTCTCGTGAGCACAGTAGTGCTACAGACTGTGTTGACTTACAAGATCTTTAGTAGTCCTGTGTTTTTCTCAGCTGTCTTATTCCTTATCACCTGTAGAACAAACATGAGAAGGAAAACTGCTGACATAAAGTGGGTGACAACGGCAGAGAAAGAATACAAGGGAAATAGAATAAACCAGTACAGATGTTAAAGCCAATAGCGTGGGGTGAGGGAAGATGAGAAGAACATAAAGACGTGGGCATAGGCAGTAGTTAAGAGCCACTGGAGACTTTGGTTTGAATCTTGGCTTTTCACATGTCAAGTTGTTTGCTTTGGTGGGAGGATAGAGTGTTACTTAGCAGGTCCTTCTCTATGTGAGTTTCTCCACTCATCATAACTTCAACCAAGATCAGTCGTCCTTAAAATTAGGTAGGCTTAATTACAAATTTGTATTTTGTAGTTAATTTGGGAGGGTATTGAATGAAGTGGTTTGAAGATGTAGAGATATCTTAATAACTTATATTTTTAGAAGATTAAAAACAAATTGACTTTGTGAACATATATATTGCGAAAAATCTATTTTGACTTTATTATTTAAGCATTAAAATTTTCCTTCCCTTATTTTTATTAATGTGTCTTTATTTTATTTCCTTTAGTATTATAGTTTAAATTCGTTCTCATTTGTGAGTTGCAAGAACCTCTGGGCAGCTTGAATTTGCCTGTATCCTCTATCAGGATAGAGTGCCATACTTTAAAGAGCCCAATTGGCCAGAGCTGTCTTTTTTTTTTTTTTTAAACAAATATGAATTTTATGAATTTACTACATCCATGAATATTTGAAAAATGATAATATATGTATCTGAAACAAATAGATATCATTTCATTTTAACAGGTAAAGATATGACTGCACAATCTTTAGAGACACCAACATGCGTGGTGATGAAATTCACAGTGACCTTTTAGTATGTAGGACAAGTGATACTCACCTAAAGTAGTGAACTTTACATGTAGACTAATGTTTTTTTTTTCTATTTATGTAATATATTTTTTAACATCTTTATTGGAGTATAATTGCTTTACAATGGTGTGTTAGTTTCTGCTTTATAACAAAGTGAATCAGCTACACATATACATATATCCCCATATCCCCTCCCTCTTGTATCTCCCTCCCACCCTCCTTAACCCACCCCTCTAGGTGGTCACAAAGCACCAAGCTGATCTCCCTGTGCTCTGTGGCTGCTTCCCACTAGCTATCTATTTTACGTTTGGTGTGTATATATGTCCATGCCACTCTCTCACTTCGTCCCAGCTTACCCTTCCCCCTCCCCGTGTCCTGAAGTCCATTCTCTACGTCTGCGTCTTTATTCCTGTCCTGTCCCTAGGTTCGTCAGAACCGTTTTTTTTTTTTTTTTTTGGATTCCATATATATGTGTTAGCATACGGTATTTGTTTTTCTCTTTCTGACTTACTTCACTCTGTATGACAGATTCTAGGTCCATCCACCTCACTACAAATAACTCAATTTTGTTTCTTTTTATGGCTGAGTAATATTCCATTGTATATATGTGCTACATCTTCTTTATCCATTCATCTGTCGATGGACACTTAGGTTGCTTCCATGTCCTGGCTATTGTAAATAGAGCTGCAGTGAACATTGTGGTACATGACTCTTTTTGAATTATGTTTTTCTCAGGGTATATGCCCAGTAGTGGGATTGCTGGGTCGTATGGTAGTTCTATTTTTAGTCTTTTAAGGAACCTCCATACTGTTCTCCATAGTGACTGTATCAATTTACATTCCCACCAACAGTGCAAGAGGGTTCCCTTTTCTCCACACCCTCCAGCATTTCTTGTTTGTAGATTTTTTGATGATGCCCATTCTAACTGGTGTGAGGTGATACCTCATTGTAGTTTTGATTTGCATTTCTCTAATGATTAGTGATGTTGAGCATTCTTTCATGTGTTTGTTGGCAATCTGTATATCTTCTTTGGAGAAATGTCTATTTAGGTCTTCTGCGGCCAGGGCTGTTTTGATTTAACTTTGCTGTGCAGAACATCTGGCCCCTTTATAGGGATGGGAGGCAAGGACTCGGAGTCAAAGCTAAAGTTAGTCATGTCTGAAGATTTGCTTGTTATCAGTTATTTTAAAGATCAGCCCCACAGGTTACCAGAGAGTCGTTTATTTTTACACACGTTCATTTATCATCTTGGCAGCTCAGAGAAAACAGCTTCAAGTGCAATGGATGGCTCTGTTCTAAAGCACTGATATTTTTACATCACTTTTAAGGAGAAAGCCCAACTATCAGCAGGATGATTTATCCTCAAGGCATTTTGGGCTTCCAGATTGCTGAGTTTTTGGCTGAGATAAACAATGGAGGGTGTCAATTATAAATTGAATGGATTTTGCTAAATAATCCTTTTAGAGTCAAAAAACAGATTAAAAATGTAAGCCAGGCAGGAGAAAATTATATCAACGGGTATATGATGTAGTGATGTAAGAAAAGATAGTACAATGGATGAGGCAATGCTAGGATTGTGGGTTTGATGCCCATGTGTCCTAATGGATGAAAAAAATCAATTCCCACCCCCACGCCCTTGGAAATAAAGATTTGTTGCAGGATAAGGAAGAACTTTTCTGAGTTGGATCATTGAAAACCTTAGTGCACTCACCCAATGTACTGATGATTAGAAAAATCCCAATAGTGAAATTGTGGAAAATTTCACACATATCTAATGGTAATTTAGCAGTTCAAGGGATATTCTTGAGCACTTACTGCTGGGCGCTAGAAGTACAGAGATAAATTAGATGTGGCCCCTCCTTTAAAGGAGCTGTTGGTGTAACAGGAGGAGAGCATCGTATGAACAGAACAGAGGCACGCGTAGGTGGAGGCTGTGGTTCACGTCTCAGCAGGCCAGCCGCAGGTGCTCTAGGGCCGCCAGGGAGAGTGCTCGGCCCAGTCTTGAGACCGCAGGAGGCCTTTCTGGAGGGGATGTGATTGAGCCGAGAGAGAAGGATGAATAAGCATCATCAGGTAATGAATGGTGAGAAGAGCATTTCTGGAATTTGCAAAGGTACAAAGGAAGGAAACAACTTGGTACCTGCCAGTGAAATGTGAAATAGGGAGAGGAGGCCTCTGTGGATTGAGAGGTGGACAATAAGAGCATCTTATGGGCCGTGATCGGGAGCTGGGACACATTTTGCAGCTAAAAGGGAGTCATGGACGTGTTTTAGGCAAGGGAGTGTACTCATCAGATTTGAATGACAGAGCTCATTCTGACTCCCTGTGGAGGATGGGGAGGGTCATCGGGGAGCAAGGTTTGCACGGAGACAGGGTTGCAGTTGTCAGACGAGTGATGTGAAGCCTGGCATGGGGCAGCGTGGATTGGCATGGATAGGTGAGGGCAGGCTTGGAAATACTAGGTGTAAAATTGGGAGGACTGGTGAAAATTGACTGGGGGGGGGTATGGTGAGTTCAAGGATTTCAGGGCTGATCCAGGGAAAAGCAGGATCACGAGGTGGCAGTGCGGCAGAACATGGGCAGCACTTGGATAGGACTGCATGAGAGGGGCTTGTCCCTGACAGAAGGAGACCCTCCAGGGACAGCAGCACGGGGCCACCACCCACAAAGGGAAGAGGGAATCAGGCGCTGCTGCTCGGCGCAAGGTGGGGGGCCTGCGGGTCAGAGAGCGCCCGAGGGCAGCTGAAGGTCTCTCGTAGCCACAGCGTTGTCCTATCTATGACTGGCAGAGAGTGGGTGCGATTTTGCAGGGTACGCAAAGCAGAAGATCTCTAAGTGGCTAAAAAGGTGCTTGTTTGAGCTATATTGAAAGCGATTGGATGTGTAAGAATTTGTGTTTGATGCTGGTGGGTGCTCAAATCTAGTGGTCCTAGCCTGATAAGAAGTAAACAACATAGGGGCCAGTACACAGGGGCCATCTTTAACCCATTTATATAGCAGCAAGTGTTTACTGAAAGTCTACCGTGAGCTCAGTTGGAGGCTGAGGAGCCACTGTGCAAGTGCCGAAGGAAGCTCACATCAGGTCTGTGGAGAAGCTGCCACTTTGCACGTGCTCCCTGAGAGTGCTCGTTTTTATTTGCTTTGAAGTGCTTTCGAACCCCTAGGAGCACAGATACATAACCTCATATAAAGTGTAGTAGTGGTGGTAGCCTTCTTTGTTTGTCTTCTTTACTGGTACCTGGCCCAGGCAGGTGATAACATCTTTCCCATCTATTTCAACCTGAGGTTAGGTGTTTTACAGGATCCTTTGTGTAAGGCCTCACTTCTTTCTTCTCTCTAGTTTTCCTTGTGATATTGTCCAGAAGGCTCCCATCTCCTTTCTTCTGATTCTATTTTCCAGTCCCTTTTCTGCCCTGATTCTTTGGGACCCAATGCCAAAATATTGCTCTTCAAGTGTCCTAACTGTTCCATCTTTAGTTTTATATTCTTTCAAGGATGGTCCTTGAAATGCTCATTTCCTAAGGACTCTTGATATCATCTGAGTGTTTCCCAAGGGAAGATGCTCTAAGAAATGAATGAATGAATCTCTTAATTGAGGAATAATTCCTTTTCCAAAGAGAAGCACGTTGAGTCTTTAAATGGAGGGAATGCACTGTAGGGGTCAGAAATAACTCAAAATTTTCCAGAACTTTTGGCAAAGCTGACGATGGGTTTTGAGTCCTTTAAAATTTAAGAGCTCTCATCTCTATTCTGTTAACTAGATGAGAGGGCAGATACCCTATGGATTGATTTTTCTCTCTAGCATAATGGGCCTCTGTGCTGAGTGCTGGAGAGGCTCTCCTGTTTAATGCATTGCAATTGCCAGTGCTCAAATTACAGCTGAGGCAGTACAATTTGGGTAGCTCAGAATCTTGAAGTGATGAAAGTAGGGCTAGAGACACTATGCAGACACAATCTTAAATATAGCTCACAAACCCAAGAAGAGAGATACTAACAGCTTACTGTGGAAATATTGCCTGATTTCCTAGTCAAGAACCAACCCAATATGAATAAAATTAAGAGGAGCCTTGAAAACTCAACATAAATATTTAACTTTATGTATATACTAAGATTTTTTTTCCCTCCAAATTTGTTCTCTATTAACATAAATAGATCCTTCCTATGTAGATGAAACTCTTGGGGTGCTTGGGACTACCCAGTATTGGCTTGGAGGTGTGGCTGGGAATTTCAGAGGCAAAGTCTTTTCTCCTGTCAGCTCTCCCATGCAATTTACATTTGCTGCCACCAGGTGGTGATAGAGAGTGATTGCAAGTAGACTGATCAGGATCCACCGCAAGTGCCTTTTGTTTAAGAAGAGCTTTCTTGTGACTAAAGGGAGTGAAATCTTGAATAAGTAAACCCTGAAAGGGAAGCATTGTTTAATAAAAAATATTCAAGAAATAAAGAGATTTGGTGTTTCCAGTTCTGACTCGTCCACTTAATAGTTGTACACTTAGATAAATGCAGCTCAGTTTCCCTGTTTATGGGTAAAATACTGGTACTGGATTATGTAATCTTTAAAGTTTCTTATCTTGAAACAAACATGTGTAATTGTAATTGTGAAAGCAGCAAAATTAAAAGAATAAAAACTTTTCATATAACAGAGAAGCCTTCACTTTATTAACAACCATCTTAGTTCACTCACTTCACAAGACGAAGAAGACCCATTAATTTTGTGTGTGTGTGTGTGTGTGTGTGTGTGTGTGTGTTATGGGGGGAGGAGAATGGGGAGTGAGAGAAGGCTTCTTAGTTTGTCTTCCTTACCTGTTACCTGGTGTAGGCAAGTGAGGAATAAGAAATCCTTCACACAAAGTTCTATGGAACCTTTTCTTCAAGGCCTCATCTCCCTAAATCCAGTCTTTCTAACGATGTATCCAGACGTCTTAGATCTTCCTGGTATTTTTAAATCATTATAAATATATTTCTAAATCATTGTAGTTTCTTGACTCTAATCTGAATTTTCTATGCTCAGTGATTTTATTCCTGTTATCTTTTACTTTTTCTTTTCTGCAAAAGAAAGAGCTCTAACCCCCTCTGTTTAGGTTGTCAGTATAAACTCTTAGCAAAATTTTGTTAAGTAAATGTCTCTATAGACTTTAGAATCAACTCCATCTTATCAGAAGTAGATTAAGACAAAGTGTGGTTTGAGGATCCCTGTGAATCCCAAGATGTGTTCAGGGGTCTGTAAGGTCAAAACTCTTTTCATAATAATGCTAAAATGTTTCTTGTCTTTTTCACTGTATTGACATTTGCAAGGATTGTGTGAAAGTGATGGTAGGTCAAACTGCTAGTGCCTAAGCATGAATTGAGACAGGGCACCAAACTCCTAGCAGTGGTGTTGCACCTCACTGCCACGCACTTGCAGCTAAAAAGACAAATAGTTTCGGTTAAGAGTATCCTTCATGAAGCAGAAAAAAATACTAGTTATATTAAATCTCTAACCTTGAGCACACGTCTTTTCTGTGTGACAAATGGGGGCATATAAGGCACTTCTGCTGCTTACCAAAGTCCAGTGGTTGTCTAGAGAAAAGCATTTGTGCAGTGTTTGAGTTGTGAGCTAAATTAGCTGCCTTTTTTCAAGAAACACTGTTTTTTACTTGAAACTACAATTCATAGACAAACCATGGTTATTTAGGCTTGGCTATTTGGCAGAAATTTTCTCAAAAATCAATGATGTGAGCTTGCCACTTCAAGAACACAATTGACGATAATTTGTTGCTAATGATAAAATTTGAGCTTCAAGCAAAAATTAGAGTTTTGGGAAACATATCTGCCACCATGAGTTGTACAGCTTTACCATACCTAAAGACCCTTCTGAAGAGTTTGGTAATGATAGTACCACATGTGATTTTTGGATGTTGTACAATGGAATGTGTCAGTATTTGAGAAGTCTGCATAATTTTCTAAATAACCAATGCATAATGTTATAAAATCGTACATGAATAAAAGATTCATTCAAAGTTTAAAACAGACCAATGGATTTTAATGTAACAAAGTACAAAAAGTTCATTGGTGTGGTTTCATGTTCAGATTGCAACTTAACTTTCGGAAACTGCCATTTGTTGATTTTTGGTGTAATATCAAAGAATATCCACAATTACTTCGAGAGGCTATTCAAATACTCATTGTTTTTCAGAATACACATTCATGTGAGACTAGATTTTCTTTACAACTAAAATAGCACATCACAACAGATTGAATGCACAAACACCTGTAAGAATCCAGTTGACTTCTTTTAAGCTAGATATTAAAAAGAGAAGTGAAAATATAAAAGAAATACCCTGTTCTTATGATTTTTTTTTTGTCTTGGAAAGTGTGCCTATTTTTTCATAAAAGTTTTATGTTAAGTAAAAGGTTAGTGTTGTTATTATAGAATTAATTATTAGATATTTAAAGTTTTATCAGTTTTAATTTTTAACATGGTTAATGTTAGTAGATGTAACCCACATAAACAAAAGCTCTTTGAGGTCACTAATAATTTTTAAGAGTCTCAAGGGATGCTGAGACCAAACGTTTGAGAACTCATCTACAATATGAGTAGACGAGGCCTGGGCACCCCCCATGAGATGGATTTTATCAAAATGTTTGTTTTCCCAGTATACTGACAGTTGTACAAATTTAGCATATAACCCTCCCACATCTTTCACCAGCCAACTCCCTCTGAGATTTCTCTTACCCTCTTTTTATTGACAGTGTGATATAGCTGTAAAAATGGTTGTGGTCCCATTCATCCCTTGGCCTCCCATCCAAGTGGAAGGAGGCAGCTATATTGTATAAGAAGCCAGGCAGGTGGAAGGAGGTTGTGAAAGATCAAATTTCTTACATGTACCTAGTGGCAGATGAGAAGTTCAATAGCTGATAGTGAAGAGCTTACAGGAACAATTGTTTTTAGGCAGGAAAAGATAACTTGTTTCTAGGTAGTTTTTTCAATGCGTCTGGAAACAGCTGGGCAATGACTTAAACCTCCTAGGATTCTGACTTCAGGCTTAAAAATACATTTGCATGTGCCAGCATTAGAAATGGAATCTCAAACTGCTGCCAACTTAGACAACTGAAAGGAAATAGAGATCTAGACGGTTGAAAAGCTAAGCCTCAGGAGGTTCTGTTGCTTGGCAGCTGTGTAAACAGAGCTAAACCCTTTGCTTCTCCTGTGTTAGACGCTTGGTTCTAAACAGGATCAAACCATCCCATGACCATATGTGCAGAAATGGAAATGAAGGTGATGGGTCTCATTGTTGGGTTCAAGAAAAGTCGAGCATTTTCCTTTCTTTACGGATGTGTGTGGAGTAAGAAATGTGAAGGAGATGCAGGGTGAACTGGGAAGAAAAGGGCAGGTGTGAGATGACTTTTGTTTCTACCTTCCTCAGTGTCCATGTTGTTCTCTCTTGTTTTCCTCCTTCCTTCCTCTCTCGGTTCTTTCCTCTTTGAGACTTAGGACCGTGAACAGCAGGAGTGACCCTCCCTGTAACTAACTTCTTAACTAGAGAAGAAACCATTTCTCCATGTGCCTCTCCATCCTCTGGGGGAAGTGGGTAAGCTAGGGGAGGATGCCTGCCTGGGACAGCTTGATATATAACCCCTATGTTCAACAGAAAAATGGAGAAGAATTTTACTACTATTAAATGACTACATTTAATTGTTTAAAAATATTCTTTTCTTTGAGTCACATCTCTTTAACCACATGCATTCCATTTTATAACTCATTTAGATTGAGAAGCATGCTATACCTTTAATGTATTTCTCACTGTAACTTTTTAATATTTAATTTATTTTTATTATGGTACGATTGACATAAAACATTGTATTAGTTTCAGGTGTACAACATAATGATTTGATATTTGTACATATTGTGAAACGATCACAATAAGTCTAGTTTAACATCTGTCACCATACATAGTTATATAATTTTTTTCCTTGGGTTGAGAACTTTTAAGATATACTCACTTAACAACTTTCAAATATGCAGTACAGTGTTATTAACTATAGTCACAGTGGTGTACGTTACATCCCCATGATTTATTTGTTTTCTCACTGGAAGTTTGTACCTTCGCCCATTTCACTCATCCCCTCACCCCCAGCTCTGAGAACCATCAATATGTTCTCTGTGTCTATGAGCTTGATTTGTTTTGTTTGTTTTTTTGTTAAAGTTTTTTTTAGGTTTAGATCCTTTGCAGTGAATTTCAAGTGATGGTTTTGGGTATTGAATTAGTGTGGAGTTGGGGGAAAGAGTTCGCTCGGTAAAAAATAATAGTACTAATAATACTAGTAGAAAAAGAGGAGGAGGAGGAAGGGGAAGAGGGGCGGAAAGAGAAGGAGGAAGAGGACAAACAACTTTTCTTAGGTGTTTAATATTTGCCAGGCACAGTATTAAGCTCTTGACTTATATTGATTCATTTACTTGGATGATAACGATGGCAGTTTACTGAGCTCAAAGATGGGCTTAAACAAAAGATGTGAGAACTGAAACACTTGGGAGGATGGATGGAGATGAGTCATAGTGAAACAAGGGGATATAAGGTGAACCAGGGGAAAAGAGGGAAATCAGAAGTAGGGAGTTTAAATTTGAAAAAAGTTACAGTTGGGAATTAGGGTATGGAGTCCAGAGTAAATGGAGTAGCTGTTGAGATTTCTGTTGTCAGGTAGGGGTAATTTGGAGGATGAGAAAAGAAAAAAAAAGAGGTGACATGGGATTGTACTCAGTGATAGCTGGAGAACTTGCAGGAGAGCAAGAGCTGAGATGCAGACGTGGGAGGGAATAGGAGCATGAATCGGGCAAGTGCAGATAGGTTGTGAGAGAATGTGGGCAAAAGGAATGTCACCGCTGGAAAGCAAATTCAGAACATGGGACTCTGCTAGGAGGAGAGCTGGGCAGGCATCATAAACAGTGCATCAACTGACCCCGGCATGGATGGAGCTGGGGCGAGACAGCTGTAAGTGTTCCTAAGCCAGGGTAGAGTTGGGCTGTAGTTGGCTGGTGGGTGGGAGAGTAGGCGGATGATCAGACAGGGAGGCGATATACACCTAGAGGTGGGTTTGATTTATCTACTTGACCCCTTGCCATTTGTAAATGAAAGAGACCAGCTTTTTATGTGTGTGCAGCAAGTGAGCAATAATTAGCAGCAGGTAGCTTTGACTCTTATTTTCTTAAACTGGGAGCACCAAAATTGCCTTTGCAATGACCTACATTAGCCCCAGGAAGCTCTATAACTCATGTCCCCCATTCTTTGCTCTTCGATTTGCTTTGTTTAATGTGCAGGGAGATTTAGTGGGTCAGACTGGCAAGCCCCCCCAGGAAAGCCTATGGAGTTCAGTGCTGACACTGCATTTAGTGCCACTATTTAAGCCATTTCACTGTGTGTAAAGGCCCATTCATTTACTCTAATGTGTACTTTCCAAACCCTTTACAGGGTGTTCTCTTGAGATTTCTTAGTCTCCCAGGTGTTGATGCAAAGTGTCTAGTTTGGAATAGATCCAAAAATCAAAAAGTGGAAGGTACTCTCTATAGCTGTCTTTTAACGTTGTGCTTCTACTGCCTTTAAAAAGTGAAGTGTTATTTGAAATGTCACTATGTAACATAATTTTTTTAAAGTTCCCTTGGTGTTATTGTTGTTTATTTTTAAAATATTGGCTGTATGGCTGGTAACACCAACTTAAATGACCAACATTGTCAGACAAATTTATCAGTTTTAAGAAAACCTTTGCCCTTTGCAGAAATGTACCAAGAATACACCTTACTTCCCACTGTTGAATGAAGTCCTTTGCAAGAAAATCACAACAAATACAGGATGTTCTATTACATGGTTTGCTCTTTAACAACCATAATATGTAACTGAAGTCATGCCAGATACTTCTGATGGACTGGGAAAGGGAGATAAAAGTTCGGGAATGTGGAGGAGAGGGAAACCTCTTAGAGAATTCTAAAGTTTTTCTAAGAAGTTTCCACTGGCTGCTTTCAACATAGGATGACACAACTATTGCTTTAACAGTAATTTTTCTGATCAGACATTTCGTTTTTGACAGCAGAAAAAATATCGAAAACATCGATCAGATTGGCCCCCATTGGGGAAGAATATATGTAACTTCTCAGATGCCTCCTGGAATTAGGTTCTAGTTTTCTCCTGTCAGGATTTTTGGTGTTGAAAATTACTGGCTAACAGTGTTTTAGTGGTAAACGTTACTTTTATCAGTTCTATGGCTTCTCTTGGGGAAAAAAATCAGATCTAACTGCTTGGGTCCATGTTCTTCCATGTCAACCATCAAATTGGAACCGGATAGAGCTGCTTCCTGCAGGCAGAATGTTTCCTCTCTGGCTGGCCTCAGTCACTGCTTTGTTTCCTCAGTTATCTACCTGGCACCTGTAGGACAATGAATTTGTGACTCAGGTTTAAATAGGCCTTGGCAGGAGCCTTCACGCTGCATCCCACAGCCCCAGTGCCCATCCAGCTTCTCATCCCACCTGCAGTGTTGTATCTCTGCGTTCTTTCTGCTCGGAAGTCCTGTTGACACTTACATTATGACACACTGAAAGTTTTTTCATCACTTCCTTATTTGCCTTCTCTTCCCAGTTTCACTGACATCCTCTTGACAGTCTCAAAGTTGAATTGTTACTGAAACTTTCTCATTTGCTTCCACATCTAAAGGCTACCAAGAGTCACGTCTTCCTTCTTAGCCGGGCTCTCTTCAGTCCACATTCCCAGCACATTCTGTCTCCACACTCACCTACCATCCCGGTGCAGGTGCAATCGACCCAGATGGATGTTGGTACCAGCCTCCCCACAGCTTGCGTATTTCTCATTTCTGCTCTTATCTGTTTCCCAGGCAGGGACAAGAATAGACTTATGCAAATTTGTATTCTGTTTTTGTTTTGTCACTTTTCTCTTTCAAAGAGCTGCTGATTTCCCAACCCTCTTTACACCCAATGGAACTCACTTTTCTGTATTTTCAAGTCTTTGCCACTTGCCTCCACAGGTCCATTCTTACCAACTAAAGTTTGTATTTCTTGACTTGGATTCATCTGCGTCTCTTGTACACAGCCTGCTGGTTCTCTCTTCTGCAGGCCTTTGTGTGTCTCTGTCTCCCTTTCCTGTGCTAGTTCCTGAGCTCCTTCCATATCCAGTTCAAATTCCACTTCTTCCTTAAAGCTCACCCTCGCCCACTCCACCAGATCGTGATTATTCTCTTGTTCTGCATCCCCTCTGAACTTGTACATTGGCGATCAGTGGAGTGTAGTAGTGCAGAGCACGGACATACTTGAATTGAAGTCCTTCCATGTATGGACTATGCAGTCTTAGGTCTTGCTGAGCCTCCTTTATCTGAATTGTGAAAAAAGGCATTCATAATAATAGTGGTCTCCTTGGATTGTTGTAATTAAATGTGATAATAAATGTAAAGTATCTGGCACTCAGTAATCAGTAAGCTGATCTCTCAAGGAGCATTTCCAGCCACACCACATGCTCACAAAGTTGAGTTATGCACTCCTTGAAGGAAAGAATCTGGCTCTGCTCATCTTTGTACTCGATACCTTAGAGAATGCCTAGCACAGATTAAATAGTCAACACATATTTGTTGAAAAATGAAGAGTGTGATCATGAATAGCAGAGATTGATTATCATGATGATTATTGCTGTTATTTCACAAATCTTTGCCATCACACTATGAGCAAGAATGTGTATGGTAGGACAGTAGGAACACAGTACACTTCCCAACTGTGTGTATTCACCTGAAAGTGTCTTAGGGTGACTGTAGGTTCTTGATTACCTTGTAAAGACAGTGACAGGAAGTTTGAGGATTTTTCATTGCTTTGTATGCTTTTTTTTGCCTTCCCTCGTTTTGTCATCTTCTCAGGGACACATTATATATTCATCATAGTTGCATACAAGTAGTATGCAAATGAATACTCATGACATTTATGGTTAGTTTTTGTGTTTTTTTTTTTTTACTTTATTTTAGGAATTTGGGTCAGAGAGGAGTTCTTCATGTCTCAGTGTCTCCATTTTCTTAGTTTCCAGTTGGGAGCAGAAAAGAGACAAATATAATCATTGGTGATTGGTGAGAATCTTCTCCAGACTCATTTTATTTGAAATTTCTGGCACCATCACCACTAGGATCATCATCACCATTAACATTAAAAATCTTGTTCAGATAAATTGTCCCAAGAACTTGCCATGGTGTTGTCTCCTCATTCATGTGTTCACAAATATCTTTTGCTTTGAAAAGGGAAAGTGCCAGGATAAGCAACATTGCATTCAGTATGCAAATGAAAGTTTTATAGAAATAAGTTTGTACTGGAGATGAAATTAATTGTGACAGTTCAGGAGGAATTTTACAGGAAAAGAAGATTAACATGTTAGGTCTTCAGTGGCTGTCTTCCCTGATGCATATAATATTAGGCAAAATGAAATCTCCATGTGCCCAGTCTCAGTGGAGGAATGTTTGTTGAGCCCATAGAAATTTGAGCAGACCATGTGTCTAAGAGTTTATGACAGCCTATTTTCTTTTCTCAGTGTGGGGATGAATTGGTCCATTGTCATCTAAATTGGAAGTCATGGTGATGGTTCTTTTTTGATTCTCTTATTATTTACTTTTTGTTTACTTGTTAAGAAACTTGTACAGAAAATGTGTTACTTACTCTGAAGTAAGTTGCTATTATTCTTCAGACCAGAATAGACTATAACATTGTACTTTTTCAAATATTTATGTGTACATGAAAAGTGAAGATTTTATATAGAGGGAGACCAGATCTAACTTATTTGATTCATCAACAGAGGCTAAGGTATACAATCTGTATTGCCAGAAAGTTCTATTTTCAAGCTTGATTTCCTTTTGAATGATTTTTGCGACGATAACAGAGAGAAGTTATTTGTGTATATTCACTTTTTTTCCTCTTTTGCTCCAAGGAAACCAACATGTCTGACAAAAGTGACTTAAAAGCTGAGCTAGAGCGCAAAAAACTGCGCTTAGCACAGATAAGAGAAGAGAAGAAACGGAAGGAAGAGGAGAGGAAAAAGAAAGAGGTAAGTACTGGGTGCTGGGGTGTTGGGGGGTAGGGGGAAAGGAGAATCACTTGATTCCGAGAGGCTGGTCAAACGGATAAAGAGGACCCTGTAAAAGAATGCTTTTACAATACCTGAATAACATGAGTGATGTCTACGTACTCAGAGTAGTAAAGTCATTGCCATCTGCCATGTAGTGGCCGGGCACCGCATAAATGGTAGATAGCATTTGGTCCAGAGGTCCCAAACCCCTGGTTTACCCCAGACTTGAATAGAACCCTGAAAGTGGTCTGTGATATCGCTATTGTTAGAAATTCCTTAACCTTTCTGTGTCTCAGTTCTCTATGCTTAACATGGGAATAGCAGTGTGTTTATTTTGTCTGATCATGAGGATTAAAAAAGTTAATCTTATAAAGCACTTAGCAATACCTAGGATATAGTTACTACTTAGTAAGTGTTAATGTCAAGGGAAGGTTTTAAAAAAACTACTGGCCAGAACATTTTAGGAGAAAAATAGACAATGACGCCAGTGGAGTACCATGATTTCTTTTCCTTTTCTTTTTTTAAAGTTAAAAGTATTTTCCATCAATTTATTGATTTATTTTTAATAAAAAAATTTTTTTTATTGGAGTAGAGTTGTTTTACAATGTTGTGTTAGTTTCTGTTGTACAGCAAAGTGGAGTTCCCTGTGCTATACAGCAGGTTATTAGTTATCTATTTTATATATATTAGTGTATATATGTCAATCCCAATCTCCCAATTCATCCCACTACCATGATTTCTTAAGTGTATATTTTTTTCAGGGTAAATAAGAATCCTAGGTCTGGTAAAGGGAAAGCTGCATTTTTCTCCCTTGGTAAGGGGGTGGATAGTATAGTAGACCCTGCTATATGAGATGTTAAATCTAGAAGAGATTTTAGAGCCCTTCCATTAAGGCCCTTCTTTATGCCAACAAAGCAGCAGAAACCCAGAGGTGAAATGTAGCTTTTCTGCCTGCTAGACCCGAATCCAGGACCCTTGATTCCCAATTCAATGCCTTGCTGCCATATCATGTTTTTTTCTACTATCAGAATCCAACAAGTAGTTTATTTTTAATTCTCCAGTTTGTTGTGGTGGTGTAGAAATAGCCCACATCTTGTACAAAAACCAGATGCCACAGATATTTTTGAGTAGTTTTCTAAGAAGGAAACTTCATATAGAGTGATATGCTTGTGTGTATACAAACCAGAGCTGCTTCCCTACTCAAGAGTTTTTCTTTAAGTGAAAAGAAGAATGTGTTTTGATGCCTTACAAGCTAAGTGCTATTTCACACTGTAAGGCGGGGAGAACAAGGTAAAAAGGTTTCTTAACAATTATTTTCCAACAAAGTAAAACATAACTGCAGTTGTTCTCTAGCCTTCTGGTATCTTGCTTCTCTTGGTACCATTACACTTTGATGGATGTCATAGTTTATTTGTCCTTGACAGTGAGCGTAATGTTTTTCCTTCACAGATCTTTGCTGTTACATATGCAGTCTTGAGTGAAGTAGAGGTGAGAATTGACAAGGAATGGCTATTCATTTCCATGCAAAGCCAAAAAAAGCATTAAGTTATTTTGCTCCCTTTCCTTCAAATGTCAACACGTACTGTAGTTTTAAAGCACCTGTTATCCTTTACTAATAACCGGTTTCCTTTTAAACTGACATTCTAATATCCAACTTGAATTCCATAGAATTACCACAAAATGCGAAGTGATATGGGAAATCTGGTTCCAAATTATGCTGTCTGCTTCATCCTTGTCATTTTACACATTTTGGGGGGAAATTACAGGCAAACAAGACTGGTAGAAACAGGCCGCCCTTTTTGTTCCTATACCACGCAGCTTTGATGGGGATTTAGCGTGTTACGCAACAGACAGAGCCCTGCCAGACTGGGGACGGCAGGTGGTGGAGAGTGTGGAACACCTGGACTCTGGGCCTTCCTGGGCCTCTACCTAGTTCTGGAATTAAAGTTTTACATAGTCTTAGTTTCCTCATTTCTAAATTGACAGGGTGGTTGAAGCCTGACTCTGCTCCTTGGAGTCCCATGGCAATATAGAATCCCAGCCTCCCCTCCCCAGAGTCTCTGATTTGAAATATCTAAATAGGACCAGATTTTGGGATCCACTGAACTGCATCATCCTGAAGGTGTGTCCTGGCTTTCAGTCCTGTCCCTCTACAGCCCATCTCCCCGACAAAAGATCTTTTCTTGGGTCAGACTATGATGACTTGGTTTGTTCTGAGAAGCCAGTGTTGTAAGACAGAGGCAGTAGAACTCAGTGGTTATACAGAGGCTTTCAAGTTGAATGTGGCTAGGAAACCTGGCTCTGCCCTTTGCAGAATGGCCTTGGGTGAGTCTGGGACCTCTCTGAACCTGGTTTCCCTTCTGTAAAATGGAGAGAAGAGTGGGTCCTTCCTCATGGAGCTCTGGGAGGATCCAAGGAGATGATGTAGAGCAGTGAAAGACGCAGAGGATCTGGTTGGTAAGAAACAGCTGTTACTCTGCTCCTGAGATGGGCCCTAAATGGGGCCCGTAGAACGGCTGCATACATTCGTCAGGATCAATGCTAGGGAGGCCATTATTCAAAAATGCCCCATTATTAGAGGGGTCTTATAATTCAAGGCCCCTAGTTTCCTGGCATGATGGCATTTTGTAGCTGAAAGAAACCTGGAAATAATCTCTTCTGATCCTTCTTTTTCAAATGCTCTTATGCCCCTGGGGGCTAAGCCTCAGAAGTGGTCCCCCTTTATCTCCAGTCTCAGGAAGGACCCCCTCTTCCAGCCAAGCCAGTTGTCCAAATCAGAAACCTGGGGTCATTCTTTCACCACCCTTTCTCCAGCTTACACTGATCATGGGTCCTAGACAGGCACAATAGCTCTCCCCTTTCTATTCCATCTCCTTTTTCCCTAAATCCACATTACAGCCAGACTCAGATTCTTACATTTCACCTTATGGGCCATGCTCTCTGTTGACAGGAAGTTTATGAATATTCTCTTCCCTTGGCTTTTGCTGTTCTGTTAACCACATGTCTTTTCAGTTCTCATCTCAGATGTCTCTAACTCTGGAAAGCCTTCTCTAATACCTTTCTCTACTACATGACTGAGTTAGTCCTGTACCCTATCCTTGACCTTATCAAATTATTTAGCACCATTTGCTTGTTCATTTGTCTTTTTCTCCTAATAGAGCACAAGCTTTTGGGGACAGGGTTGTATTTTTTCATCACTGAGTCAATGTCCAGCACAGATCCTGCCACATAGTAGGACTTAAATAAAGGGTTATAGAATTAACGAGTGAATGAATGAATGAGCACCTAAACTAGTTAGGGCAGGTCTGAGATGCTGGTCACAGACATTCTTTCCAAGGACCGGAATTTTTTTCTGCAAATTTCCTTGGAAGCTTCAGATCCTGAGTCTGTGGAATGCTCTAGTTAACTGGCCACGGTCATTGACTCCTAAGTTTAAGATTTTCTAGTTTTTGTGTTGTTTGTAGAGAGTTAGAAATAGCCTTAAGCTTATAAGTTTGATATTTTCAAACTTTATTTAGGCTTATATTTTAAATAAAACAAGTTTAGAATAAAAAGGAAGCGAAATGCTCTTTAATGCTAATCTGAGCGACATTTTTTTGCCGTGACTGAAAACTAGTGTGAATTGGGACCACCCAGGTTGGTTGTCTCTACAGAATGCAGAAAACTGTGTTCATGTATAAAGTTACACTCTCTGCGTCTTTGGATGTCAACTGCTTTCTTGGTTGTGGTATTATGGATGAAATCTGATTTTAAAATAAATATAGTGGTAACCATTTAAGACACAGAGCCAATGTCATGAAAAATTGGCTTTAAAGCAATGAGGTGTGCTTAATGAGGCCACCCTGAAATTTTGTCGTGTCCTTGGCCTTCTGCCAAATTGCTGCAAGGTAAGATGGACAGAGGCTTTCTGACCTTTCCTCACTTGTTCGTCTAACAGCTATGCAGCTGTCTTTGGAAAAATGACTGACAATTCTCGGCTGACAAATTTTCTTTCTTCACATACCCTCTCTGGGTCTCAGCTGTGATGACGCTTCACAAACAGAAATACCATTTGCTGGGAGAGACACCGAGCATATTTTAAATTACTAGTACGCAAAAACTCCTTGTTGAGTCATTAAAATGTATTAGGACTCTGTAGTATTTACTTGGAAAAAAACAGAGGTTTCATGATTAGGGCTTGGTATAACTGTCTTGGATGAAGTAACGCATTGTTTAGTTTAAGGTGCTAGTTGGTAACAGTTAGGAACTGCCTTTATTTCCAATAAGCCCCAGTTACCTAACTTTGCATTTTTCCTGGTCAACTTTGAGTGTTGATAGCTTTCCTAAGCTTCTGTTACGTCTAGATGGACATTTATCCTTACTAATATTTGTCATTATATTGTCTGTTTCCTTAAGAATTAAAAAAGGCAGAAGGCAGAGAATGAGTTGTAGAGACACCTTGTATCGTGGGAGTGACACATTGGAGGTGGAGTTCGGGTGTGCTATTTTTGCACAGTGTCTGACCATGCATGCTGACACGCGGTTTATGTCCTAATATGTTTTTTGAATGCTTAATGATTAAAGTTAGGACTTCCCTGGTGGTGCAGTGGTTAAGAATCTGCCTGCCAATGCAGGGGACACAGGTTCGATCCCTGGTCCGAGAAGATCCCACATGCCGCGGAGCAGCTAAGCCCGTGTGCCACAACTACTGAGCCTGCGCTCTAGAGCCCGTGAGCCACACCTACTGAAGCCCACACGCCTAGAGCCCTGCTCCGCAGCAAGAGAAGCCACCGCAATGAGAAGCCGACGCACCGCAACGAAGAGTAGCCACCTCTCGCCGCAACTAGAGAAAGCCTGCGCGCAGCAACGCAGACCCAATGCAGCCAAAAATAAATATAAAAAAATAGATAAATTTATTTAAAAAAATGATTAAAGTTAGAATAAATTTAAAAAAAACCCAGATTCTGTGCCTTTCTGCATAGGACATACATGACAGAAGGTTATAGATATTATGCCCTAAGTTTATGCAAAAGGAAAAGATTAGACGGATCTTTTTCTGTTCACTCTATATAAGCTCCATTAGAACCTCTCGCGTTCATTACCACCAGCACTCTGTTGTCCTTAAATAAGTTTTTGTTGAAAGGATGAGGAAAAGTGGCTTTGTTATGAGCACTGGGTCACTGGAAACTTAGATGACTCCCTTCTCACAGTGGTGTTGTAAAGGGGCTTAGTGAATGGGATATAGCTGGTGGAAACTGCTCTGAATGGTGTGTAATTCTTAGATTCTATAGCTATAGAATAGCAATTACCAAAGGCAGAATATTCATTCATTCAACACATTTTTTAATTGATAATTGTGCATCAACTGTCAAGCCTTGATCTGGATGTGTGGATATAGTGGTGAACAAAATAAACAGGTTATCTGCTCTCAGTGAAGCTGACAGTCCAGTTATGGCTTAGCTCTTCACTGTAAAACCATGCTATTCTGTATTGGCTTCCTGAGATGAATTGTGCTTATCTTTGTTTTTTCATTTGTATTTTAGCAGTGGCAGTGGTAATTTCCCTTTTCTTTCATTTCCCCCCTTTCCCTTCAGTCCTTTTTTTAACTTTATGGTATGTGAATACTGAAATAGATTGTCACTCTGCAAGGTCCTTTTTCTTATCTTAGTTCTGTCTTTGCCTCTGTTGTATGCGTAAACTTTGGAACTTGCTAGTTTAAATGTTAAAATTGGGAAAGAACGTGAACTTTGATATCTTCCAAGATTAAACTGCCGCTTCAGAATTTTGGGTTACGTGAGAGTGCCTGAATCTTCTAATATCCTCATTAGCCCTTATCGATCCCCATTATGGCAGTTTTCCCTCTGATGACAGGTAGACTTCAAACATATGACTGCATTTTAAGCCTGAGGCGAATAATAACAGAAGCCTTGAGCCTAGCACTATGTGCAAAGATGCATTTTACTTATAATTGGGGTGTAGGTTACCATCTGGGAGTAAGTCAAGTTTGCATGAACTCTTTCTGCTTTAGATGCCACAACAGAAATTATGCTTCACTGCTTTGAAATGTACTTTGCACTCCTGAAAGAGGTAATGTGTCTGTTAGGGAGCCCAGCTTGCCCCTGGGGAGAAAGGTGTGTCTGATAACTGGATAATTGGCTTTTGACAAGCTCTAAGACAACTTCATGCCTGTAAACTCGCAAAGCCTTGTCGTGAGGTAGCTGCACATCAAATAGGATGTCATCGTGTTTCAGATGTGGGGCAAATGCCTTGTCTTAAGTAGTAATTGTGTTATGAAAAAGAAAAGAGACCTGAGAATTCCCCCCAGCATTCCACCACTAACCTTCTTTAACCTGTATTTTGACTTGTCACTATCCTATAAAAAGACAAACTGGGCATAGGATGTGACTATAAGAGGCTCAGACAAGATGTGTTTTTAAGATAGAACTTGGGGAAAGAACGTCTCTCTCCTAAATGATTTTTTGTTTTGTATTTTTCTACACGATAATTTTCTCCTTTGAGTTAATATGTATAATGGAAGCCTATGAAAATCAGAATTAAGCAACAATACTTACATCAGTATTGTTCACATGCTTTAATAAACATTTTAGCCTGGTTTATTTAAACCATGGTAAACTTAGATTACTGATACAGTAGTGTATTGTACAGTTACAGATTTTCATAACTAATTTTACTTTTTAGCCAGATCCCAATAATTCCTTGTTTGCATAATTCCAAACGTGAGCCATGAATATTACAAACACACACTCATCAAGAACTGATAATATGTCTTCCCAGAAGGGGCAAGAGGGTTTAAAAAACCAGACAGAATTTTTTTTTAAATCACATCCCAGTTAGAAATATTTTGCCGTGATGGTTTCTTCCGAAACTGAGTGAGAAAAACTCTCATACCCTGTGATAGAGACAGGAAAAAGCCTTCAACCAAAGGAGAAAGTGCTGGGTTAGTAATTATTAAATGGAGCAGTTACAATGTTTTTTCATCCTTTATACACATGATTATATCTATTTAGGGCTTTTGCCTGGTGTTTGCTGCCATGCATTTACCATTTTCAGTTTCAGCCAGGAAAAGCATGCCTTTAGCTCTGTTTATTCACTTTTCTTACTGGCATCTACTTTTTGTAGGCTGATATGCAGCAGAAGAAAGAACCAGTTCAGGATGACTCTGACCTGGATCGCAAACGCCGAGAGACAGAGGCTTTGCTGCAAAGCATCGGGATATCGCCGGAGCCCCCTCTAGGTACTTAAAAGTGCTTTGTGTTACTATTTCCTCAGATTTGACTTGTGTGGGATATACCATGTCCAGCATTTACTATTCTTTTACGTCTGTTTTTGTTTTTATTTTGTAAGAAATGCTTTGGCTTATGGGTCAGATGTATTTATTTTTGGAATTGAGGGGGCTGGAAGGAAATAGGAGGACAGGTTGTAGAGTTGTTAGCAGTTTGCTGCTTATTGGCTGATTCTACGGTCAACCTTCTCCACTGTGTTATTTGTTAAATGAGTTGCCACATGGTAAATACAAGAAATCTCAAAATTAAGAAAAAAAAAATTGTTCTTCATTTTCATTGCTGAATCCCTGCCTCTCTCTGCCAACCTAAATACTGTGAATCTGGTTATGAATTTCACAACCACCACAGACATAGTTATTCCATGATGAAAATAGAATGCTCAGTGGGAAATTTGAAGGAAAACTTAGAAGGGTGACAGATTAGCAGCTAATTAACAAGTTTAAATTTCTTTGACTCTGTTGTATATCTTGGTTTCACTGCTCATCGGCATTTTTACTGCAGCACCCTTCCTCCAACTCATTCACTCCTAGTTAATTATCCATGACCTCATTTTATCCAGGGTTTGGATATTGAACTATTTGTTTTATTTGTGTTGAAGGTAACTTGTACATAATGTGTTTACTCTGTCACTTAACTATATATCACTCATGTGATAAGTTATTTTATTTTTCTTTATCCATTTGCTTTCCATATGTTTTAGAGTAATCCTAGGGTGTCTGTAAAACTACATGATATCCAATATAGTAAAACAAAAACTTTAAAAGTAATACATATAAATAAATACAGTATCAGGTCTCCTTTTATCAATGGTTTGTCTTCTTTTATTTCCATCATTGGCTTTTATATTAAAATAAATTTTCATGTATTTCCATAATTACTTAAATTAACAATAAAAATTATCCCATGTACAACAAAATGGCAAGTGTTTATATCACTATAAATAAGAAAAAGAGCAATATATCATAAGCATACAAATTGTTAAGTATTGCTGAATATAATTTAATATATACACACAAAACTAAAACACCATGAAAAGGCATTTTATACTCAACCTCAGTTTGTAGTAGGTAAAATCATATGTCTAACAATGATATAATAAACCCAAATAAGACGTTGATTATTTTGTTAGCTTCTTTGTGGTATGAAAGAGGTAAACTATGGGATATTTGAGTGATGGACCTTCTTTGAGGAGCTGACAAATTTTTTTATTACTTAGTTGACAAGTGATATATATTAGACACTTTGCAATTATATTTTTGCCTCAAAATAGCCTTTGAAGTTCTGCTGCAATGTGAACAGTGGTTAAACACAATAGTAGAATATCTATTCTCCCCTAACCTGCATAAAGCCGGCAATTAAACCTTAAGAGCAAAACAGTTTAAACATCCCTAAACCATGACCAAATTCTGAACTATCCCTGCATCCCTGCCAAAGGGCCCTGGCAAGGGTGGACTCCATTTTCAATTTTCATCCATCTCTCCGACTGACCCTCTGACTTATTGCAGAGGATAATCAGTGAATTAATTGTAGAACCACATGAAAATTCCTAGTTACTTGACAGATCTGCCATTGTGTTATAGGATTTGGACAAAATAGTTAAACCCTTTACCTTATTAAATAAATAAAAGGAAATTGCACATGATTGAAACCAAATGGGAATCTACACTGTGTATTGAAGTTTCTCTCTGCCCATATGGCTTCTTTGGCATGTGTGATATTGAGAACCCGTTCTCATCTGGCCTGGAACCGCCTTGGCTATTTGGTGCAGCTTCGATCTGAAGGACATTTGGCTTGTACCTGAAGGATAGAGAAAAAAAAATACATTTGCACTTCCTTTAGTTTTTTTCTTTTATTATCCCTGCTCTCAGACTTTCAGCCTGCCCTGACCTTGATCTTTGAACTTGCTTCTCCTGTCTGCAGAATGACAGTTTTACTTATGTGCACATGGCAGTGCTTTCTAGAGCTGCCAGAAGCAAAGGAACACAATTCACAAACACAGTAAACATTACAATGGGATGAAACTATTAATTAAGTGTACAAATAAAGCAGCCTGGCATTTTGCTTTGTTTTGAAAGAGATTTTTAAATTACCAGGTTCAACATTTACCCTTTCTCTATCTGTCACTTAGTCTCTCACAGCAAATGCAGTTTATACTCCATGGACAATAGATTTCCCTCCAAATGCAGACATACAACAGCCTTTTCTGACTCCCCGTGACCATTTAAAATTATTCAGAATCACTTATTTTATAATCTTTTAAAGTTTTATAGACACCTCATTTTATTTTTTAATAGGTCACATCTATACTAACAAAATAAAGTGGAGAATTAGAATTATCTGGATAGTTCATGCTAGAGAGAGATTTGACTTGAATTATCTGGATAACTGTTTTGATTCTCCATTTTACTTTGTTAAGGTGGACATGGCCTTAGAATCCCTAAGTTAATTCTGTCTAAATTCATTTCAAATTTTAATTTCCAAAATATGAAAAATTCACTTGACTTTCTTCCTTTTCTTTTCTTTCCTTTTTTGTTTTTTTTTCCTTATCCCATCTCAATCTCTCCTGGCCATACGACCACTTTAATTTGGGCCCATTTGTTTTGATTTGTCTGACGCTGCTCTTCCCCAGTGCAGTCGCTGCATTTTTTAACATGGGATACCTGTTATTTTCATTATTTAGTCCCAACCCCTATGTCTCCCTCCTCGAAATCAGTGAGCACTCCCAGTGAAGCTGGAAGCCAAGACTCAGGCGACCTGGGACCATTGACAAGGTAAGAATTTTCCCTTTACAAAGGCCATGGTGGGGTGTCAATAATACAAGCCCCCACCACCACCAAAAAAAAGGCCTGAAAACCACATCATTCTGTTGTACGCTGTTAAATGTGCATGCATCTTCAACGTATCAGTCATTTTATGTTTACATTTATGGTGGCTTGCTATTTTTGGTGGCATAGCGTTGAATTTGAACCCTAGAAATGATAAACATATATTATCCTTCCATGAATGGGCTAATTTAGCACCATGTATCTTGTTTGACAAACACAAACATATCCATTAGCTTAGGCCTAAAAGAAAGCAGGGAAGGACCAAAGACAAATGGAATATATATCCAGCTTCTTCTTATTCAACTTTGGTTTTGGTTTCTATGAGAATCTTTACGACTAGAACGCTGAGATGTTCTAACCCTAAATTTAATTTTTCAAAAGTCTTGTTTATTTGCTTAATAGAGTTGATTAATTTGAGAACTGGGTCCCCAAAGTGTTTTTATTATCATTACTAATTATTGTAATCATCAGGATTGACTGCTCTGTTTTT